>NW_019394219.1:600000-864902 GCF_000648675.2 Cimex lectularius
TGTCGTACAAGATTTAGAAAACTCCATAATATTTTGCAAGCTACAAAAACTTCACCCCAGCATTATATCTTTCCAAATGAAATTCAGGAAATCGCTAAATTCTAAAATAATAGACTGCCGTTTGAACCAAAATTATCAAATAAATTAGAATTTGAGGATTTAATAAAAGTTAATTGAGAAGTTCATTATGAACAAATAATATTTTTATTATGCCTGCCTTCGGTCAACAATGATTATAATTCATTAGAGTTCGTGGTCCGATTGGCCGAATAAAGTTTTTCAATTAATTAATCTTTATATAAGGTATTGGTTGAGATAAATAAGTTAGTGTCACCTGCCCTAAATATTGGGTTGTCCGGAAAATAATGCAGGATTTTGGTATTAAACAAAAAAAAAGAAACTAGTTACTTTAAAGCAATGTTCTTTAATCAAAATAATTTCCCANAATTATTTTGATTAAAGAACATTGCTTTAAAGTAACTAGTTTCTTTTTTTTTGTTTAATACCAAAATCCTGCATTATTTTCCGGACAACCCGATAAGAAATCGAAATTACTTAATAATCATATTCTATATTTAAAGTAACTAGTACGTGATTAAAATATTTGTATTTAATTCAAGTTAGTCTGTTGCAATAAGTTATTTATTTCTTGCAGGTATTGGGATCGGGGTTGAGGTCCTTTTTCTCCGGAAAATTAAACTATTGCTTCCTCTTGTTCGAGCTTTCGGCTATCTATGCGGGTTTACTTAGCATAGGTGGTCGAAAGCTGAAAAACAAGAGGAAACAACAGTTGAATTTTCCGTTGAAAAAAGACCTCATTTCCGATACCAATACATTCAAAAAATTTACTCGTTCATCCAAAAAACTTCATTAGAAATTTATGATTGTAAGTAATAAATGGAAATAACGTACATAATTTTACGATCGAACATAACGATGTGAAGTAGCAAAATAATTATTTTAAACCTATAAGTAAAACAATCAAAACAAAAATAAATTTTTTTTAAATTAATCACGTGAAGTTTCTTTGTTCTTACTTACACTAAATAATCCACCACATGATCCAAAACAATGACGCAAAATTTTCATAAATTCCCAAAATGTATACTTCACTTCCCTGTATCAAAATTTTCACAAATTTTTAATTTGTTCTTAGAAATATGTAAATGTCTTATTGATTTCATCGAGTTTTTGTTTAATTCGTTTACATTTTCTTTTACATTATTGTATTCTAAATATTCCACATAAATTGTCTGCTTATCTTATCATTTATATTTTCTTTACTTATGTTCTTCGTCTTGTATTGATTTGTAACTTTTAATTTCGTTTAAGCCTAATAACAAATCATAATTGAAATTATTATTCTTTACTAATATTAGATCTTGAGTGTCTTCTTATTATCGTTATTCTTACTTCAGTGTTACAAATTTCATAGTTCCAGTTTATTACTTTCACTAAATTATCCATCACGTGTTCCAAAACAAATGAATGCGAGGTTCGACAAGTTAGAAGGCCAAATGAGCCTTACAATTTACAAATTACATGTACATATTTTTTTACGGGTTCCGCAAACAGCAGAGGTCAAATCATATCAACACCTGAGGTGACAGAGTTTTTTTAAAAAAAAAAGCTTATTTGTTCGAATTCAGGGCCGCTGGATCATAAAATAGACAAAATTAATCAAAGTAAGTTTATAAAAACTAATTTAAAATTATATTAAAAAAGTATTTCATAGTAAATAATTACTTAGTATAATACATTAATTAAACAATTGTTCTCCACCTAATGTATGTTTAATGTAATTGGTAGGTGTATTATTTTCTATATTTACAAATTTGAGTGTTACAAGCAAAAGCATAAAATTCGGGCATATTTAATGGCTTATGATTTTGTTATAAACATAATTTTGCCTAAGCATTTGTGTTGCAGCGTAAAATTTGACCATCTTTGGAAAATGTCAGGATTAATATGTACTGTTAAATTTATAGTATTAATATTTGTCTTATTTATTTATATTTACAGTATTAATTTAATTTATATAGTTGTTTTGAAGCATTTTTGTTTTGAGATGTGAAACCAGGCGGCCTTCAAAATTAACACACTGATTCCTCCTTCTTAAGGATTTTGCAACAAGTGTAATTCAGGTCGTACGTTTAAAATCTGCAAGGTCGGGTCAATTACGTTTTTTCTACATTACTAATTAATATTAATTCCTTTTAAATCAATTGACTGTATAATCAAATGCAAGTTTTTTTTTAAAATCGACACTTTTCATAGCCACGAAGATGAGAGGTAAGATTTATTTTATTGTAACTAACATTCATTAGACGCTTGTTTTAGGTGAAAAAATTCACAATTTGGAAATATGATTGAATTAAAATCAAAAACTCGCCACCTTTGAATTGAAACCAAAAAACCTGCTTACATGTTACATGTTATTATAAAACACAACTTATTTTAAGTAGTCTAAAAGTAATCATTTGGCCAACTAATAATCATAACCTCCCATAACCTATTCCATCTTCATAAATAAGAAACGTCAATTGATATAAGAACATTTAAAATATTATAATGAATGTTAAGAAAAAAGTGTCTTTATTGTTTATTATTATTAAAATTATTTATTTAATAAAATTTTCTTGATGAAGCCCAGATATGCTCTCAGAAAATCAAAGCAAAAGTCTGATAAGTCTTTAAAAACGGGGAAGTAACGTGATATATATTAAAAAGTAGGAACTTACCAAATAGGAAAACAAAGACAAAAACCGGTTTGGTAGAAGTCCAAGATAAAAAAAGTGAATAAATTACCTGGTAAAAGGATTGTAAACACTACTATTGGACAAGGAGAAAAAGATATACCGTTAAACCAACTTGATAAAGTGCAGGAAGCCGAAAAATAAGTGATCGATGAACAACTTGTGAGATGAGCCTAATTTTTGTCATAGAATCACATAGGTATTATATTTTATGAAAGATATAATGCAAAATCAAATATTTATCTGTTGCCATTTTCGAAATATAAATACAAACATTGAAATTTTAATTTTTTCTGGATTTATTTATTTTAAAAGCAATATTAAATTACATCAAATTCTTATATAAGTACAAAAACGTGACTACATTATATATTATATATATTAATATTAACTAATTAATCTTTATGTAAGGTATTGGTTCAAATGAAAATGTTAGCGTGACGAGCGTGATTCGAACCAACGACATTCGGCTCAATATGCCGCTGCTCTAACCACTTGAGCTATCGTGACTTCAGAGTTCCCCATCTCAATCTACCTTTCGTATTTTCCCTCCTTTTTGCCATTTTTCAAATGTCCTGTTATCAGGATTCGATTCTCGGCGACAAATGAAATGGTCACGGAAAGCTAATAGTGACGATACACTTCGTTTTACTTATTAAATCCATTATATTTCGTGGTCCGATTGACCAAATAAATTCTTTCAATTAATTAATCTTTTTACGTAAGGTTTTGGTAGAAATGAAAAAGTTAGCGTCACGAACGGGATTCGAACCCAGGACCTTCGGCTCAATATGCTGCTGCTCTAACCCCTTGAGCTATCGTGACTTCAGAGTTCCCCATCTCAACCTACCTTTTTCATTTTCCCTCCTTTTTGCCATTTTTCAAATGTCCTGTAATCAGGATTCGATTCTCGGCGACAAATGTACTGGCCACGGAAAGCTCATGGTGACGATACACTTCGTTTTACTCCATTATATTTCGTGGTCCGATTGACCAAATAAATTCTTTCAGTTAAATAATCTTTTTACGTAAGGTTTTGGTAGAAATGAAAAAGTTAGCGTCACGAACGGGATTCGAACCCAGGACCTTCGACTCAATACGCCGCTGATCTAACCGCTTGAGCTATCGTGACTACGACCCACTCGGACACCAACTTCCCATCTCAACCTACCTTTCGAATTTTCTCTCCTTTGACATTTGAAAAATGACAAAAAGGAGGGAAAATGAAAAAGTTCTTGAAAGTTGAAGGTGCTGGGTTCGAATCCGCTGTTTCATTTCAATCAATGCCTTACACAAAGATTACTTAATTGAAAGAACTTATTTGGTCAATCGGACCACGAAATGTAATAGATTACTATTAACTTTAACGTGTCAATCATTGGTTTAATTGGTAAGATGGCTTCAGCCGTAGATGGAGTATGTAATTATTTTTTATGCGAAGAGGTCGACCTTTCATCTTTGTCTCAGAACTTCTATCACAAATCGATTTTGGCTGTCTAATTGATATTTCTGAGTGGTTTAAGCAGTGAAACGTTCAGACCACCTGCGCTTAGAGAAAAGAGAATCCTTCATAATAAGTACACATTTGTAGGTTTGTCTGGATTCGGACACGAAATTGTATTAATAAACGTCCGACTGCGACCTCAGTGGGGTCGGGCTCGGGGGTCGTTCGACAATTAAGGACGATGTGCATTCACGTCGATACGCCTGGCGATTAAATCAAGTCCGTTCACCCGGTAGGGAATACAAATGGGACGATGAGTTTGCAACGAAATTCACAGAATTTGGATTCAACGGTTGCACGACGATGAGGACGGAAGCCGCTCACGGACAAGACAAAGCAATTAAACGACAACTCGGAAGCAATCCTCCTCCTGACTTCCGAACGGTTCACTTTCCGGGTCCAGTCGAACGGAGGGGAAGTTGAATGACAACAAAAATAAGAGGTTAAACTGTTACACTTAGGCAATGATAATATATTTTCATACTTTAAACTTTTTTTAAACTTCTTTTGTCAAAATCTTAATATTGGCCGGAAAATAATGCAGGTTTTCTTGTGTTCTTACTGTAATATGTAATAAACTGTTTGATAGCTTATTCTTTTGTACGAATGTCAGCACTTTTTTATCCTCTTCCAAACAAAAATATTTGTGTACCGCAGTTAAATTTCGTTACATAGGAATAATTCAGCCTGTAAAGATATCAACGCGTGATTTTCGAACAATTTTGTGTTCCGAGTCTGAACGGTGCCCAAACAGCCAGAAACAATAATGAAGTCTAGGGCATGGCAATTTGGATATTAACAGTATTATCCCGTTATCCTGGGTGGATAGGTTAGTGGATAGTTCAGGTCAAAACATTTTGGTGCGTGAGCAACTAGACAAGGTACAAAGGTAAGTTTACATGTGTCTGGATTTTTCCCAATAAAAAATTATAGGTGGGAAATTTGTATATCACATTTCGTATACATACGTCGCACACCCACCAACGGAAGCGGCAAAAACTTACCTGAAACAAAAACAAAAAATTATAAGTAAGAAATCATTTTTGTCAACAAGTTCAGTTGTTAAAAAAGGAAGGACATTTTTGTATTTGGATCAAATCAACTATCTTAAAAAAATAAATTTTTTAATAAGGAATAACCCTGCTATTCAACCCGAACATAGAATTTACACGGAATAACGTAGAAGATTGGCCAGTTTTGCTTACAAAACTCACGCAATGTATCCGAACCGTACACTCTGATAAATGTCTAGCACAGGTGCATAAGTCATCCAGATTCCTATTGTATAAGGAACTTGCGCTTGATGGGAACTTATTTAATATGTCTGAGAGCGCTAGAATTTCCTCTGTCCCGTTTGCTTGCTGGTTTTTTAAAATTAAATGTGAGTTGCTTTCTTTCAGCAATAATCCAACAAGAGATAACTTCCTCAATCTGTGTTCCTTATGCAATAGAAAGGCCAGAAAAGACACTATCCATTTCTTAGCAGAATGTCCGATTCTGGCAGAATTCAGATTGAGACACTTAGGTCTGTCCTCATTAACAAGAGAATACACAATCTCCTCATTAAATAATTCTCAGTGCTTCAACTTAGTAAACTTTGTTAAAGAAGTCAGGATTGACTTCATATTTTAATTATTAAAGATGTTTTTATGTCACTTAATATTATATTTAACAGGTTTTTCCTAGATATTTCTAATTGTTGTTGTAAATAAGTTTAATAATAATAAGTTTCATGTGCTTGTTTATTAAAAAAAATAATAATAATAATTTTAAAAAAAACTTTTTGCCCGTTTTCCAGCAGACGGTTATCAACCATAGCCATAGTGTGCTTTTATTTATTTTTATAACTAACTTTTTGGTGACTAATTATATCATTGAATAAAGTACATTTTCATTCATTCATTCATAATCCTGCTGATGAGGCAGTGGAAGCCGGCCGGCCGCCCTTCACGATCATGCCCGGTGACGCTACACGTTCGCCAAGAGCCCAACTGACCGATGGCCCTGCTAGAGACTGAACCGCAAAAAAGGAATCGTGCTTATCCAACTAAGAATAAGCCATTCCCGACTGACACTGGAATAGTGCTAAAACTCGCGCAGTTTGAGAAACGTGTGTCACATTTAATCTAAGGTGTTTTAAGTTGGAAGAGGCGCATTCCGACAAAGGCAATTTTCGGCCGAGTGAGTCAGACTTTTGGCCTCTGTGGCCTGAAAGTATACGGGGATGTTTCCGCACAATTAAAAATATTACCAGATTAAGTTATTGAAGAGAAGGTATCGAACTCTGTGCCAACAATGTTATATTTGCAATCGTTTTACTGCCTAACGAACAATATTGGGAGGAAGATAAGGAGAGAGCACTAAAGATCTTAAAGTCTAGTGACTATACTCATTCTTTGGTTGTAAAGCTAATTAATCAAAATTTAACTAAAATATCTTCCAGTAAAACCTTTCCCCCTTCAAGAAAATCCTGTAGAAACAGGTATTTATAGAAGTTTAACATAGAGTGAGGATACTCATAAAAAAACAATGTACCTGATATAAATATTTGTTATAAGTATTCGAATAAAGTGGACAGATTAATCACAAAGTTAAAAGTTAAAGATGATTTGTGTAACACGTCTAACGTTATTTATAGATCCATTATATTTAGTGGTCTATTGACCAAATTACTTCTTTCCATTAATTAATCCTTTTATGTAAGGTTTGGGTTGAAATGAAAAAGCTAGTGCCACGAGCGGGATTCGAACCCGTGTCCTTCGGCTATATACGCCGCTGCTCTACCACTTGAGCTATCGTGACTTCGATCCACTCGGTCACCAACTCCCCATCTCAACCTACAACCTTTCGAATTTTCCCTCCTTCTTTGCCATTTTTCAAATTTTCAAATTCAAAGTTACTTATAGAGTATCCTGTACGGGATGCCCTGTCAAATACATAGGCCAGACCATGCAAAGGCTAAAAAATATATTGTATGGATATAAAAATGATTGTAAAGTTACATCCAAATTGTTAACCGGGTTGTCACAACACCACTACAATACCGGGCACAATTTTGATTTTGAAAACATTGACATGTTGCATAAAAAATATTCATACGTGAGAAGAAAAATAAAGGAGACTTTGTACATTAATGTGGAGGAGCTCTTGCAAATGTGCAAAATGATTTTCAAAAAATCAGCCCAGCTTATTCGGGTTTGTTATAATTTGTAAGGGAGAAGACATCACAGGTGTGATTACCTTATCACGTGTCCTTCTCAATCGTATAGCCGAAGTAGTTTTTTGGTTAGAGATTTCGATTGTGTATGTATAAATTATTATGAGTTACCATTCCTGTTTTTCTTGTAATGTCACTCTCCCAACTCGGGCACTCTCAACACGACAGACAAGAATGACACATCTACACAGAAAACAAATACTGACCCCTGAAGATGATCTCAATAAAGGTCGAAACGTTGGCAGATAAAGAAAATGTTTTTCTAAAACGTACGTCAGACCAGACCGCATCTCACGATCTCCAAATAATTAATACTGATCATACATCAAATTTAAAAATGTATGTAATATCAACTTTTTTAAATTTATCAACTGTACACAAAATGCAACTAGCAAAAAGTTATGTTATTTACAATGGTATTCATGTACACATACACACACAACATTGCATGTTTGTCCAGCAGTCTCTTCTGCATTTTAAATCTAAGGTTACAGTCAATTAGTTTTAGTCGTGTGTGTGGATTCCACGTAACTCTTTTGTAGTAAAGTCCAAGATATCGTATACTATTCGCTGGAGGAATTGGAGGTGCCGTATAAATAGACAGGTGGGAGAGTTTTACGGTGAAGAGTGAAATCTATGTATTTAGATTTTTTATTGTTTAACTTGATTTTACACTGTCGAAGGTTCAACAGGTTCAAGGTTCAATCATACAAAGAATGGCTTGGAGGCCGTGCATAAAATTAACATGATTAATATTTGGAGAGAGGATTGCCATGTCAATTGCGTATGTGAAGGTTAAGGTGTCGGAATGCAATGGTAGATCAGCTGTAAAGAAGGCGTAAAGTAAGGGAGCACGTGTGCTTCCCTGAGGGACGCCGGCTAAAATGAAAGCGGAAGTTGCCTTGGTTATTTGGAAGTATCAGTTTGTTAGGAAGGGTTTGAAGATAAGACAGTAAATGGAAGGATGAAATTTTTGCTTCTATAACAGGCCCTCGTGCCATCCACAATAAAAGGACTGGGATATGAGAAGAAATACGCCAGGGGAATATTGTTTAAGCTCGAAGAAAGTCGAGGGTCGACAACGCAATGTACTTGGTTAATAGACGAGTTAGCCGCGGAATGCGTGATTGCGATAATATTTAAGGGTTCGATGATGATGATGATGATGTATACTTGAAGAAGAAGAAGCTTTTCAAGTACTTTGCCGAGGATTGGGAGAAGGCTGTCGGACGATGTGAAGAGGCGAGGTGTGTAGGTTTTTAAGGTTTAAATTTAGTTGTTAAATATAAAATTATTTGACCCAAATATATACAGGGTGAATTGCTACTCGTGCTACAAACTTCTCCAGTAGATTCTTCACCCTAAAATGAACAAAAAAGTTCATATTGTCCATGGTCCGATTCTNAATCGGACCATGGACAATATGAACTTTTTTGTTCATTTTAGGGTGAAGAATCTACTGGAGAAGTTTGTAGCACGAGTAGCAATTCACCCTGTATTTGTATTGTGAATAAATATGTATAATGATTTTACTTGTATTTATGTCTATTTTTAGCAAAACCATGTAATAAATCGTTAGTTAAATTTTATGAGCATAACCGCATAATAAATTGTTTGTTAAACCTAATTGTTTTAAATAAAGTTATTCCGGTGTTTTGATAAATTTTCTACATATCATAATTAAATAATTTTTATAAAAACTCATGAATTTTTGATCACGTTTAATTTGGGTTATATTAAAATAAGAATGTTGTCATTGATATAACGACAAAATTACATACACATAGTTTGAAATAAACCTCAAAAAATATGAGTGTCCTGTTCTGACGCTACTCGACGAAAATGGTGTAATTGTATGAGCAAAATCATGAAATAAATTGTTAGTGAAATTTTATGAGCAAAACCGTGTAATAAATTGTTAGTTAAATTCATTATCTCAAAAAATGGTATTCCGGTGTTTTGATCAATTTTCTACTATTAAAATTATTATTTTTTAAACAAAAAGCAATGAATTTTTGATCTCGGTTTATTTGATTTATGTTGAAATAAGTTTGTTATAATTAATATAACGACAATAATACATGTAGTTTGAAAGGTAGTTGATTGTCCGGTTCTTTTGTCTTTGACTGTACTCGATGCTACCCGACGAAAATCTGAACAGTGGGGATCGCAGAGCGTTGAGTAGGGTAGCATAGCATAGCATCGGGCAGATGTGCACGGGGGTAATACAATCTTATGGAAAAATGGTCTTTGGATTTGCGTCGGGTAGCATCGGGTAAGTTTTCCCGGGTTCACCCTCCTTTATTCTCCAGCCCTATCCCCTACGAACTACCATTTTTTATGACACCTGGACAACGTTTTATAACATAAAACATTTATGGATCAAAAGTTAAAACATAATCAAAACATAAAATTATTCGACCCAAATATAAGTTTGTATTGTGAATAAATATGTATAATGATTTTATTTGTATTTATGTTTATTGTATAAATCATTAGTACATATACTGTACTATAGTGTTCACTGTGGTGAGGGGAAGTGTGTGTTGTGTAAATAAGTGAATGTGTACTCGATATTCCGCCATTAACCACTACTGTACGTGAGGGGGTGATATAATCAATAGAATGTAAAAAATAAATTTAAAAAATGTATGATTATATAGAAATGAACTGCATATGCACGTTTTAAACAATAAATAAACTTTATATAATGAAAAAATCAGTATTTTTTATTGTAAAGTCTCGCATCATTAATGAAAACACAGGCCACATCATGGATTTTGAAATTAAGCTGGTTTAATAATAAAATTCTCCGTATTTTGACTTGCTAAGTTGAAACATTATTCTCTACTGGTTGGGATTTAATCAACGGAAGTGTTTTAAATCATGACTTAATCATATTCGTCTTGTTTTTAATTAATTTGTTATTTTATTTATATTTTTAACACTGATAAATTTACTTGAATGATATTCCAATTTTTGGTCATTTCTAGTCTTTTGATTATGGCAAATTTGTGTCATGAGCGGGATTCGAAACATGACAGGGTATGAGAAGTCTTGATAGTTTGATTTTATTTAATTATTTAATGTTATATCGTGACTGTTTTCCTCGCGTAAACATGATTGGTTGATATTTCAGACTATTTTCGAATCCGCCATATTTTGAATAAACTAGCAACGAATATTGGATTACTTATAAATATTTCGACACATGTTTCGAGGAAAAAGTTCGTTAATAAGTCATTCAATTAAACTTGTAGAATATAAATCAATATCAGAAATTTTTCCAGGTTGGTATCAAATCTGCCGATTAAGATAAACAGTAACGAAAATTTATACCCATAAAGCCACCGTTTTACGGTTATATCCATTTCAGTCCATTAAAAATTGGAATAAAAAACCGATAGAGCCTGTACAAAACAATGAGAACGTACAAGTTTAAACGTGAATTTTTAATCGCTTTTTCCTTCAACAATAGCTTTTACCCAAACGATATTGACAAGCGCGTTTCAAAACACTTACGATTTCCGCAGCGAAGGGTATCCGTAAACAACTCCATCGTCACTTACGAAATGGTAAAGGATACAGCAAATTTATTTGCGCAGCTAAATTCAAGTGACGATTCAAGGGATATGTTAAAGTTAGATCCTTCCACAATTCTACGGATTCGCGACAATCCTTAATTGAGTAAAAATAAAAATTCGTAAAAAATTGACATCCATGTAATATTGAAATTGTTGGTACTCAACCGAAAGCTTCATAAGCATAGCCTTTATTTACGAGTATGGTTTAATCAATCTCAAATGTAAGGGTGCAATTTATCTACTGTTAAAAATCTATTAAGGTTTTTAGTTGAGATAAAAAAGTCAGTGTCACGAGCGGGATTCGAACCCACGACCTTCGGCTAGGTACGCCGCTGCCCTTCTTGAAAAATGGCAAAAAAGGAGGGAAAATTCAAAAGGCGAGGTTGAGATGGGAAGTTAGTGTCCGAAGTCACGATAGCTCAAGTGGTAGAGCAGCGGCGTATCTAGTCGAATCCCGCTTGTGGCACTGACTTTTTTATCTCAACTAAAAACCTTAATTAATTGAAAAATAGTAATTTATCAAGCGGACCACGAAAACTAGTGAATCATCTCATAGTTCATTTCTAAAAATACAATATGGTTTGAAAAAGATTTTAAAAAATTTATACAGTGAATGATATAGTATATTTGTATGATTGAATGATATTAGTCAATTTATAGTGATGAACTATTAAAAATTTGGGAAATTAATTTATATATGAAAATCATAAAAGAGACACAACGGCAATGTTATCAAATGTACCCTTGCTTAACTTCTAACTTAGACCATGTCAAAAATAGATCTTTAGGCAACATACAGTTCATTCTGAAAGCCAGCAGAGCTTTTGCAAACTTTTTCTCATTATGGACTTTTCCAATCAGAACATGTCCCTTACGTAATTTAAAAGAGGTAGAGGAATGGACAATCCATTTTATATGGTAATTTATTTGTTTTATTTTGTCTCCTAACATTATCAATTCTTTCAGATTACTTTCTAATAATACGTACATAAATACTACATCGCCTATGTCAAATCAAGAACAATATTACATATGTAGTTTTGAAAAGAAGCACTGAGTTACACTCCGAGGACACATGCCTTGAGAAACCTGTCAATGCTGGCACTCAGTGCAAGGGGATAGGGGCAAGTAGGTCTCGAGGCCATCGCCGGTGAGGCGACATAGCGGATTCTCGGTATGAGAATATGTGGAGAGGGGGTAGGGTTAGGATGGATCGTGGAGTTGAGGTCGTTGTGGATATAGAGGTTAACGATGAAGTCAGGAGCTTTGACGATTGATCTGAGGACTTTTGATTGGAAGGATTGGATGCGCTGGATGTAGGATGGCTTGGCAGAACCCCATAATTTCACTCCGCATGTCCAAAGTGGTCGCAGTAAGTCTTATATAAAGTTGGTATATAGTTGAGCCTTGACGGTCAAGAGGGATTTCGGTCCTAGAAGTTTGCGTAGTTGTCCAAGTCTTCTGTTAAGTTGTTGAATATAAATCAATATCAGCAGTTTTTCCAGGTTTGTATCATATCTGCCAATTCTTGTCTTTTGCCAATTGTCTTTTAATTCTAAGGGGATTCTATGTCAGTCTCTGTCTAGGTATAATTCTAAGTATTTCACTTGAGTGGAAGTCGGTCTCTTTGATGTTGATGTACAGACGAGTGCAAAATGTTTTCAATGTGAACGTACACTGAGTACATATTCATACATTCAGTCTTGTCTTCCACTTTTTGCACTAGTCTTCGATAAGTTCAAGATGTTCTTGGATATTTGAGGTAGCTAGGGTAGGATTCGAGTTAGATGACAGAATTGCTGTATCGTCCTTGTAAGTTGTGATGATTGTATTGAGGTGTGCAGGTATGCAGCAGTTTAAATGATATAAAGAAGGAACCAAGTATGCTCCCTTGTGGGAACGCCGGCTTGTATCGGTCTGATTTCCTAGAACTCGTTGCCCCAACTCCACTCTCAAGCAGCGGTCTGGTAGCATTTCAGGATGCGTCCAAATTTATAAAGCATGCCCGGGTGCTTGACCCTATCAAAAGCATACCGATATATAAACTACTAACTTAAATTGTTGATTCACATTTTTTTTTAATTCCAAAACATTTTAGTTTTGTTTATTTTGTTTATATATGTATATTACGTTATGATTATCCCACGAATGAACTAAATAAATGCTGATTTAAAACTATCTATGCTGAGCATCACCACTTCAAAATACAGATCAATTCGAGGCTCCGAACTATTCACATCGATAGAACTCTTGAACTGAACGTATTTGTGTGTAACTTTTACATTAAATAAAAGTTAATCTTTTTATGTAAGGCACTGGTTGAAATCAAAAAGTTAGTGTCACGAGCGAGATTCGAACCCACGGCCTTCGGCTTGATCCGCCGCTACTCTACCACTTCAGCTACCGTGACTTCGATCCACTCGGACACCAACACCCCATCTCAACCTACCTTTTGAATTTTCCCTCCTCTTTGCCATTTTTCAAATGTGTAATCAGGATTCCATTCTCGGCGATATATGAAGTGGCCACTAACTTTTTCATTTCAACCAAAACCTTACATAAAAAGATTAAGTAATTGAAAGAAGTAATTTGGTCAATAGACCACTAACTGTAATGGATTAAATAAAACTGTTTTTAACACGGTTTCTCAAATCGAAACTTGAATGATATGAGGTCAATCTTATGACGGAAGAATCTTCAATGCAAGAGAGTTGCACTATGCAATTTAATTTTAAAAAATATATGTTTTTTTAGTATTAAGGAATACTACACGATAATGATATATATATTGTTATATTTCATATAACACTTTATAATTATTATAATTTTCATCCAAGAGCAAGGATGATACACGTCATTTCCTCCAGCTCCATCTAACGGGAAGTGACTCATTTTTTATTGGTGAGGTGGTTATTTTAAGCGACGCTTACCCTGAATGTCGAAGTATAATCATTATTCAGGTTTGTCATTTTTTGAGATGCTATTCATTGTGTGTGTATATTGATGAAAGCAAAACTCGTTGAATCCTAACAACGTGGAAAAGATCCCGGCTGGGTTTCCAATGAACCATGGGCCATTGGCCGAGTAATTTCTTAACTAACGCGTCCGGATGACTTGGAAATCCTCCAGTCGTTAGAAAATCCCGTCGCCGTCATGGGCCGTGCCCCGGCCGTCCGCCCATTTTTCAGCCAAGGATAGCAAATAATTAATTAATGACGAATCGGCCCTGGGCTGCCGGCGGGCTGTGGGATCGCCATTGACCGATTGGAAGCTTTTGGAAATGTAACATGTATGGGAAAACATGCCAACTTAATAAACGATTGCCAAGGATTAGCCAAGGTTGCACGAACGTTTTTTAACATAATAATTCATTTCGTAGCAATTATCCGACGGCCCTCACTTCGTACTTTGCTCAAAACTCTAACAATAATTGCTTGCCTCCTTGCTATTTTTCTTTTCGGTATTTTAAAGGGTATTTTAAAATCGAACCATTTTTTTTATTATTAATGTTTTTTTGATTTATAACTGAATTTTGCTGTTATTTGAGTGGTAGACATTATTCAATAATCTTATCAAGGTTAATAATTATTTTTCAATTAATTAATCTTTATGTAAGGTATTGGTTGAGATAAAAAAGTCAGTGACACGAGAGGGATTCGAAACCACGACCTTTCGCTAAAAACGCCGCTGCTCTAACCACTTGAGCTATCGTGGTTCGATCTACTCGGACACCAACTTCCCACTGATTTTTTTATCTCAACCAATACCTTACATAAAGATTAATTAATTGAAAAATAATTATTTATTAGAGTTATTTGGTCAAGCGAACCATGAAATCTAGTAGATTTAATAAGTTAAATGAAGTATATCTTCACTAAAGCTGTCCGTGGCCAATTCATTTATCGCGGAGAATCAAATAGATTACACAACATTTGAAAAATGGCAAAAAGGAGGGAAAATTCGAAAGGTGGGTTGAGGTGGGAAGTTGGTGCCCGAGTGGAACGAAGTCACGATAGCCCAAGTGGTAGAGAAACAGCGTATTAAGCCGAAGGTCGTGGGTTCGAGTCCCGCCCATGACGCTGACTTTTTTATCTCAACCAATACCGTACATAAAGATTAATTAATTGAAAGATGTTATTTGGTCAATCGGACCATGAAATCTAATAGAGTTAACAATTATCGTGTTGACATTTTGAACAATATAACATTGTAACCTATAACATATATACAATATAACATATAACAGGAGAAACACAACGACCGCTCGCTGTCTCTTCGATTTATTACAAAGTTTATCATTTTTATATACCCTACTTTTTATTCGGTGTCTCAGTTCAAAATCATTGTTAGTCAATGAACAATTCTGAGGTGTTTGTCATAAGTACAAGTATGAATCCACAAGTTAAATAACTGTATTATTGAGTCTTGATACAACTGATAAAACTGCCGGATGATGGGGTCGTTTATAAGAAGGAAGGTAAAACTAGGAAAACATATCAAACGATAATAACATGAATAATTTACGGATAATTCTATATAGAACGAGGACGATAAAATTTTACAAATTGGTGAACGTATCAATTCCATTTTACTATGCCATGTAGTCCAATGAATTTTCAGTTTGTCGTATTGTCTTTTTAACATTTCTGAGGACTAGCAAGCGGAGAATTTTCGATTTTAAATGGCATAATTTCGTTGCTTGGCAGCTGAGCCGAATGAGGTAAAAATATTATTTCACGGCGATTCGACACAGAAGCCAAATTAAAAATTAATCATTCTGTTTACGCATTTGCTTTGAAACATTGGCATCCCTGGATTCCCAACGGCCTCACATCTCTATCGGAAAATAAAAACTAGTTGAATAAGGATATTGCCAATTTTGTAGTACTACTGTCCATAAAATTTGTATTTTAGTTTCTTTGTGATGAAATTGAAATGAAATTATTGTTTTTTACTGAAGGAAAGTTTAATTAAGGGATTTTGAATAATAACAAAATAAAAGATTTAAATTCCGTAATTTTGTTTGTTGTTCACAATTAATTAAGGTTTTTAGTTGAGATAAAAAGTCAGTGGTGTCACGAGCGGGATTCGAACCCACGGCCTTCGGCTAGATAGGCCGCTGCTCTACTACTTGAGCTAATGTGAATTCGATCCACTCGGACACCAACCGCCCATCTCAACCTATCTTTCGAATTTTCCCTCCTTTTTGCCATTTTTCAAATGTCGTGTATTCGGATTGGATTCTCGACGACAAATGAAATGGCCACGGAGAGCTTTAGTGAAGTATACTTCATTTTAAATCATTAAATTCACTAATTTCGTGGTCCGCTTGACCAATTAATATCTTACAATTAATTAAGGTTTTTAGTTGAGATAAAAAAGTCAATGGGACGAGAGGGATTCGAACCCACGATCTTAGGCTAGATACGCCGCTGCTCTACCACTTGAGCTATCGTGACCTTGATCCACTCGGACACTAACTTCCCATCTCAACCCCACCTTTTGAAGTTTCCCTCTTTTTTGCCATTTTTCAACCTATTTTTTTAATTGGTCAAGCGGACCACGAAAACTAGTGAATTGTTCACAATAATTTTTTTTTAACAATTTATACCGTGTGTAATTAATGCCCTCTGTTAGCTAAAACCTCTGTGCACCTATTAGTCATACTGTTAATAAGGTCGCCACTAAATTCATAAGGAATTTCACTCCATAGATGTTGCAACCATTTGTTGCAGGTCAACTGTCGGCGGACGGTGATCGAAAAGCCTTCTCTGCAACGCATCCCACATGCGTGCTCAATGGGATTGAAGTCTGGAGAACATGAAAGAAGGAGCAGATGGGAAATTCCCAGGTTTTTGTAAAATTTGATGTACAACTCTGTCTCTATGAGGTATGGCATTGTCATCCAGAAATAGAAAATCCCTGCCAAAGCGATCGCTGGTTTGAGCGATACATTCCTCGATCATTTCTTGGACACAACGACTGCAGCGAGGTTGCCTTCAAACAGTATCATGTCTAGTTCGTCCTCCAGTGTAAATCCCAACATGGATATTGGGAAGTACTGGTTCAATATGATGTCTTGGTGAAAATCAAATAGATTACACGACATTTGAAAAATGGCAAAAAGGAGGGAAAATTCGAAAGGTTGGGTTGAGATGGGATGTTGGTGTCCGAGTGGAAAACAGGACAAAATTTAAGAATTGTCTACCAAAATTTCAAGGATTTTTTCCAAAATAATGAGATTTTTAGAATTGTTTAAGATTTGAAAAACGTAAAGATAAAAATAGATGGAAAATTAAGATACTTTTCGTATATGTGTTAGAATTCATATAAAACTGCAGTGAATCGAAAAAAAAACAGTTAATGAAAATAATTTCAGTTTTGAATGAACAAGGAAAATAGTTCGAAAAGTGCAATTTTGCCACTGTGCTGCTCCTCCTTATTACAATTTAGCGTTTATTTACGTTAATAAAAATAATTTCATATTTAAAAAAATTGCATACTGTGATAATTACTATGATACAGGAGAATATAATGACTGTTGTGTTGAGCGAAAAAATCTCGTAGGGCGATTTTGTCCTGTTTTCTGAGGGTTTGGTCAAATGCGACCAAATTAGGCGTGATTTCCAGTTTCAGATATGGAAGGTGTAATCAAGCGATGATTTGCCCATTGTGACAATAGCAGTGCGAAACGTTGCGCAACGTTCGTGACAGTCACACGCCACCTTAGCACCCTTCGACAACAGCCACTATTTACATTCGAACGGTCTCACCAATTTTATAGATTCTGAACAATGAGATAAAAATTATGACTCGACGAGCGTTTCCCCTTTATAATTAGTCTTAAAATTACTGGCTTCCATTCGAAGCATCGCCTTGGAATATGGAAAAATCCCCAAAGGCCGTTTCTTCTTCAATGTGATATACACGGCCTCACTGGTTATAAAATGTTATAAATAAATCGTTGGAAAATTTAACACCCTTCATCAATTTTCCATTAATAATCAAATTTTTCTAGGAAGTCCATTGGATTTCGTGGTCCGATTGGCCAAATAACATCTTTCAATTAATTAATATTTATGTAAGGTATTGGTTGAGATAAAAAAGTCAGTGTCATGAGCGGGATTCGAACCCACGACCTTCGGCTAAATACGCCGCTGCTCTACCACTTGAGCTATCGTGACCTCGATCCACTCAGACACTGACTTCCCATCTCAACCCCCTTTCGAATTTCCCCTCCTTTTTGCCATTTTTCAAATGTCAGAGTTAAAATTTTTTTTCTACATTTCCAAGTATTGAACATTTTTAGCCCACCTCTTAAATCCAAAATTTCTTCTTCCGAAATCTGTAGCCATTTTATTAAAATCCACAATTTTTTGTTCATTTACAATTATAAATTTTTACAGAAAAAGATCTAGACATTGACCGTTTTAAAAATAATGTAAATATTTAATTTAACTAGATTTTAAATGTTATCACTCGATTCCAAACTGAATTTTCAATCTCGCTGTATATAACGGACACGCAAATACTAAAAAGGCTTGTAAATCTCATTTCCGCAACGTAATCTCATTGAACACAATAAAAAAAATACCTTAGATAAAATATTTTATGACGGTATCAGATTAGCCAATAATCTTGCCGACGATCACAATCCATATTTTGTACGGCATTGTACGGTTGTATAATTTTCTTAATGCAAGTAATATTTTATTATAGTAGATACGATTGTATTTATACAGTGGTATTAACATACATGCAGAAAAGCAGCTATTATTTGAAAACTTAAAATTAATATTCTGCGCGTAAGAGGTATTACTTTTTTAACAGTTTATGTTGCATAGTTTTCACAATCTCGCATAAACAAATGATGCTAAGAGAAGGCTTGTTATGAACAGTGCCTTGCCAGTACCATCACTTTGATTAATTTCCATCCCGTTTCCAGCCTCAAATAGTGTTACTCGTCGTAATGTTTCAGCTGAGCCAGATAAAGGTTCGAATCCCGCTCGTGACATTGACTTTTTACTCAACCAATACGTTATATAAAGATTAATTAATTGAAAAACGTAATTCGGTCAATCGGACCTCGAACTCTAATGAACTATTAATTAGTTAATAGTACGAGTTAATTAAACGAAATGCATCTGTACATCCAACAAAATTCGAAATTGAACTATTGAAAAGTGTGTAAATTGATATCATTTTTGAAAGCAATGTATGCATTTAGTGCATGTTAATTAATATTAAAATAGCGGTATATATATTTTTAAGAACTATTTTTTTGCCGAGGATTCTTCAAACTAATCTTCCGAACCTTGGAATCGGTTTTTTTGCCCAACCTGAAATAGTTGTTTAGCTTTAAAATTTCTTTGGATGGGCGTTTTCAAACGGCGCATGTTGAACTGTGGAAAAACACGATGGAAATAGCCGTGGAAAGGGGGTCGTTAATCGTCTTCATCCTTTGCAATTACGGCATTTTCTTTTGTCGCTTGTTTACAAACAGGAGCCCGGTGAGGGCTTTTAACGAGCGTTCTTGACAATTATTTTGGAATTTTAATATTATGAAAAAGGAATAGGAAGGGGTCAGACCAAGGACGGCAAAGAAGGACTTCTTCTTGTTCCCTGGACTATACACTAGATGGCAACTCATGCTTGACTAGAAGACCGACCAAATCATAATCTGTATGAACCTTTCTGAATGGAAGAAGGTTTCTTATTGTAAGGGCCAGAATGTAGATTGATTTTGACTAGTTTTAAAGAACTAAAATAATAGAGTAAATAAATACAGACATATTTTTTAAGAATTATCAAATTAAATATGATATCTACAATTTAATTCCTTAAACTTCTCTTGATTTATTTAAATAAAGATAATTGTTAAAAATAATAAAAGGGTTTTGCAACTACAATCATACCGACTGGTTCTGGAATTTTTTGGAAAAGCCCTTATAGTATTATGTTGGGTTTAAATTCAGGGCGGCTGACATTCAAACCCTGGACCGTCCAGTGATGAGTCGAAGTGTGAACGCTTAACCATTGCGGCAACCCATTAAAAAAAATTCAATAAAAAACTAGTCATATAAACCGAATAATTTTAACAATTTAATTCCTTTCTACACCATCAACATGAAATAAATAATAATTATATGTATATGTCAAATAATGAATAACCTGCCATCTACTAAAATAATGAGTTTAAATATTTTTACAGATTTACATGTTATTAAGATAAATCAAACATTTTAGATTAAAAATAAAGCATAATTAGTTATATGTCTAAAGTTGACCATTACAGTAACAACATTCAGTAAGAATTTTGTTATGACTTGATTAAGGTGGTATTTGTGATAAGGTACAAACTTTATATAACTCTAGAGTTTGTGTGTGTGTGTGTGTGTGTGTGTGCGTGTGCGTGTGTGTGTGTGTGTGTGTGTGTGTGTGTGTGTGTGTAATCCAGTGAGTCTGTGATTTCTTTGGCATTTTGTTGTCATTGATGTGTCATTGTGATTATTGTCATTTTCTTTTAAACCTCCCAGCATGGTAGCACGGATGCTTGCTATGCATTAAAACAAACCAAATATCGCTTTTATGGTAAAATCAAATCGAATCATGCCATAAGGAGCCTTATAAAAATTAAAGTATTGCCATACATTTTATAGTTTGGTGGACCCTGCACTGAGGAAGGCAAAATGCCAAAAAAACATCTGACAGACTAAACCAGCAAGGTTAGGCAGACCTATCCTGACCGGATTGGTAAAGAACGAGCTATATGTTCATAACCCCACAGACACAATCGAAAAATTTTGAGTGATTTGCATTAAAAATAGTGGATACAATCTGGCAACCTGTACCAGTTAGAGTTACAATCTGTCACATTGGAATAACATACTATATAATATAATAATAATGAACATCTCATGACAACCAAGTGAAAAATTTCACAAAAAACATACCATGTTTAAACATGGTCTTGACCTAAACTTTCAAATCCAATTAATGCGCTACATCATAAATGCATATGGAATACTGGAAACATCTTGCTATATAAGTTGCAAAAGTTATAAACATTACATAATATATAATTTAAAGTAAATTTACGGTATGGAGGGTCTGTCTGCCGAAAAACAAAGAATATAATAAAGAATTTAGCTTGCAGAGGAAAAGTTGATATTGAACAGAGAAAGTAAATATTGAACTTGCAGCAGTCTTTTCCCAATTATTAAACAAATGATTAAACCATTCTTGAATAAAATAATAATTATTGAGTCAGACACAGGCAACTTTAACATGGTTGTCTCCAACGCCACCAGATAGAGTGAGCTTTTGCTTTCTGAACTCCCTACCAAAGCTTAGCGCTTTAGGTCCGTGTATTTTCCCTACACAATAAAATACTTAATTGATTCTATTAAACGAAAAATCACTAAGGAAATTTTATGAACTACATGAACTATCGGCTTTTATTAATAAACACTTTATAAGAGTGCATACTAGGTCACTTAGAATAAGTAAGATTTAGTTTATATGCGCGACGATATTATCAAACGAAAAATTTCTACTACGAGTAGAATTGTAAGAAATGAGAAACACGTCTTTTTAATTGCACAAAATCGTCGTGTATATTAATTCTTATATATTAAATAATTATTCGGAAATCGTGAAATACGGTCTGGTGTGATGTAGGTTTTAGAAAAACATTTTCTTTTTCGTGCCAACGTTTCGATCTTTGATGAGATCATCTTCAGGGCTCAAAGTGTTTGTTTTCTGCGTAATTATGCCATTCATGTCTGTCGTTTTGAGAGTGCCCATGCACTAATCACCACACATATTAAATAATTTTTAAAAAAGAACTTAACTAAATGGGATAATAAGCAAAATCTAAAGCAAGTCGTCCATATTAAAAGTGTGAGGAAAATAATTTAATTTATTCATAACGATTTTTTGGTATTTTACATTTGTATTTGATCAGCACAGAACCCAAAAAAATGTATACAGCACTACGTCAATCATTAAAATCCAAATCCGGTTATTATTTTCGACTACGTCTACACTTAACGAGCAAAAAACGTACAAGGCGATATGCTAATTTTTTATTGTACATAATTGAGATTATAAAAAAAATGGTTAATTTGAATTTTTTGTTTGGTTCTCGAGTACCATTACCATTCGATGTTTAAATCAAATGAGCATGAACGTCTAGGCAGAAAACAAGCTAAACTGTCATACTGTTTTAGAGAATAAGTAATATATTAAATTATTTAATCCAAAATTTTAAGACTAATTGTTTCTGCCACTTTTGACGTAAGTAATAACACACTTCACAGAGATTTCACATGCCAACTGTTTTTTTCATCCATCAGAATATATTACAGACGTTTTCATAGTAAATTACAATGTAACATTAACACACAAATACGATAACTCCATCCTCACAATTACCACGTAAGTGGCTGAAAAAATATAGATAAGAGACCTCATAGATGGTTATCATTTTATTTATCCAGATCGGCTGCCAATGGTAGCTTTCTCTATAAAGCCCGTAATGCCACATCATAAATTGAAATACAATCTGCTAGTTGTATAGAATAATGTGCAGTTGTAGATGAAAATAAATAGAGTAAAAAAATATTTTCAAATGCTTTGAAATTACGGAAGAAAACACAAAAAATTTAACGAAATTTCACAACATATTACACCCTCTCAGTTATCAAGTTACAACATTAATTTAGCCTCGTTCCAGTGAAAACAAAGTTACAATTGCATTTTATTATACGAAACATTTAAATATTCTTGGCAATGTTTTCATAATAAATTTAATCATTTAAAATACAATGGCTAATTTGACGACTTTACACCACGCTTAAAAAATTAACTGCACCGGATTGCCTCAGTTCCACAAGTCCCACCCCCTCGAGACGAGCCATTAAACGGGGTCACGTCATTTATTCAGAAGCACATTTTTCAATAAATTGCAATATTGCCAGTCATGAAAGATGTAACTGTTGTTAAACATGGATTTTGTTATGAATAGAGCCCGAATTTATATACACTAAAAAAACTCTCAAATATACCATACAATTTCCATTAAAAATATTAAAATACGCATAAAGAGACATCGTCGGACTAATAATTAACTTTTTTAGCTTAGACTAATTTTTTTTCTTTTTGGTATAGTACATATTCATTGTGAAAGGAAATAGGACATAAAAATCATAGCTACACAAAAAATCCCATAATTTAAAACATTATACAAAATAAATAGTTAAGTTTCATGATCTGAATTAAAATTGCCGATGAATTACATTTGATAGTTAGCTTTAGTGTTTATTATCGCTCAAAAAAATATTCGTACGTCAAAAAGGACTATTCAACAGAGATGATGGAAGAATAGTCGTAGGAACTTAAATAATTGGATCGTCGATTCCCTGTGTAACAACTTTTTGGTTTGGTAATTTACTATTTTCGTCAAGAATGTTTTTTTATTTATTTTGTAATACTTAATTATGTATTATTAAGAATAAATTGAAGAAAATGTAATTTTTAGAAAAGGCAAAATAACTTCCCCTTGAAGTGGGCCTCAAATACAATGCCGTTTATTTCAAGGAGGTTCTATTTTGTTTTTTAAATTAAATTTTAGTTTCAATTCGTTAAGGCTTTGGTTGAGATAAAAAAGTCAGTTTCACGAGCGGGATTCGAACCCCCTTCGGCTGCGGAAGGTCGTGGGTTTGAATCCTGCTCGTGACACTGACTTTTTTATCTCAATCAAAGCCTTAATTAATTGGAAAGAATTTATTTGGTCAATCCGACTACGAAACCTAGAATAAATTTTAGTCTTGGGACAGCTAGTATTTATCTTTTCACATTCTTTATTGGCTAATTTATTTTTATTTTAGGAAACAAAAATGTTTCAAATATGCAAAGTTAAGCAATAATCTTCCAATATGCAGAATAAAATTTCAATTATTTTGTCCCGGAGGTATGATTCGGATAAATATCTGATCACGATGGTCGCAAGTGTTACCGAAAATAATATGCAATCTCATAAAAATCCGGGTTCTAGTCATGAAGCATGTAACTGACGAAGAAAGCGGGAAAGCAAATGGCGCATCGAGTGATATTTTAGTAAAACGTTTCATAATACTAATGAAGACCTAGAAAAAAAATTCTATAGATGATCTTTCTCAGATTTGATGCATTTATATATCTTGCAGCCTTAACTCTCGGTTTTTCGTCCTGATCACAGACAAAGAGGCTTTTTTTAATGGAAAACACCCTGTGATTGATTATGACCTCTGCTGCTGCGACATCAGAAAAAAATAAAAACAATGACGTAAATAGGGACGTGGGGAGCATAAACCCTGCTTCGGAGTATCCATCATCATCACATCCCACACCCACAAGAAAAATGGCACAACTCAAAAAAATAATATATTTCAGGAGAGATAGATGGAAGTTTACTTCTTCTTTTTTTTACTTATGTATTAAGTACTCGCCATTACGGTTGTTGGCAATAAAATCGTGATCCATCCATTTTACCTTTCCTTTCTCCAAGACTCTAAGCGAAAAAACAAAACTAAAAATCCAGCTGTCCTACCCCTAAAAACGACCCCTTTTTGAGTTATGACACTTTTCTTTCATATGCTGGCTCTCAGTAATTTAGGTTAGTTTATTCGCTGTAACGATAATGGTGGTCAAATGACAATGAATGACTAAAAGATGGTTTTGTGATAGTAAGGGACAACATACAAACCTAACAAACGAGAATGAACATCCATGTAGTAAGATTTACTTAGAATATTTTTGCCCCAGATAGGCTTTTCTCCTGAAGTCAGGGCTAATCGGATATTTAAAATACAAAATTAATTACTGAAATAAAGCTTTTATTGATTATTAAAAATATTGTAATTAAAACATTTTAAAAAATCGTTGAAACTGTAAAATAATGTAAAAGTTAAAAGACAACTTTGTTAAAAAAAAATTATAAAAAAAACAATATTATAATTATTAATGTTATTAAAATAAAAGAAATGAAACTAAAATAATTCACGAACAGTCTAGATCAAGATATGGTCTTCAAGAAAAAAGCAAATTCAAATTGTTACTGCCAAACTTTCGACCTATTTTAATGTCGTCTTTAGGGCCTATATTAATTTCACATTACGAAAAGTATATTTGTACAATTGATTTAACAATGATTGTTTTTCATAATGTAAAAATGAGACTCCGGTACAGCATAAAATCCTTCACTAAACAAGAAAAAAACTGACAAAACTGGAAATCTGCCCCTATCCTGACACCGATGCTTTAAAGCTCGACACAGAACTATATGTCACTTTTATGACTGATATGTGACTTTTCGTGAATGTTGACAGTACTTTCCCGCCAATTCAAAAGTGGCACATTGTGCTGCCTAGCAGCTAAGAATCCACCTACAGTTGTGTCATTTTTCCTGTAGCATCACACTCCCGATTGCTTAAAAAAACCTAAATAATACGGTTTTTATAATTTTGTATATATGTGTTTTCTTGTGGGTGTGCGACGTAGGGACGTCGGTCGTAACGATTCAGGCCTCATCACTGTAAAGTAAAAGTCACGGGTTCGAACCCAGTCGCCCTGCATTCCTACCCGACATACAAATGGCCTTTTTTTCATAACACCGACAACCCGCGGGTTGATATGACCTCTCCTGTTGCGAAAAAATCGCATATGTGGTTCATTGCATTCTACGAAGAGACCAGGCCGACAACATTTTTTTAATCCAATGGAATCGTAAGAAGTATGACCTACAACGTGATGATCACGACCAGGATGTTAATATTGCGCCAAGCGATCGTAAAATGTGGTTACGTAGTAAAGGGCAAAGAAATGAGGTTTCCTTTTCGGTTTTAATTTCAGTTTTTATTTGATGTTTTTATCTGGTATTTTTCAAGTGTCTTTCCATTTCCACCTTGCAAAAAGATTATTTCTTCCGACGTCATTTATAATGGCAATCGGATTACATCTTGGGTAATTTGCACTTTCCATCTTTTACTTCCTCAAGGTCGACACTTTTACTTCGCCCCACTCGGCTAGATAGCAAACACTTTCTACCCGGATCGTATTCTCTTGGCTTCCTGGGTAAATAAAACAGCTTTCTTAAACAGTTTACCTTAACTAACCAGCACAGGTCACGGATAAAGAGTGCACAAAATGTAAACAGCGATTTTTGTAAAAATACATGTATAAAATATACTGAGAGTTGTACACAGGCATCGGTGGTCGCAGAGGATAAGGCGTTGAAACGGCGCTCATCACTGTAAGGTAAAGGTTCGAATCCAACGGCCCTGCAATCGAGTCTCAAGGTTCAATGACCGTAGTTGAAATACCCTTGTAAAAAATTGTTGGTTGGTCTTCGATAACTCATTAGTTGAACTGATCAACAAAGAAAGCGTTTTTCTTTTCCTGACCAACCCTTCATTATATCGTTAAAGCAGTTTAATCAAATTCGAGGGATACTAGACAATTCAAAGGCGTCACCTACTAAAGCTACTCCAGCGATTATTCATAAACTGATATCGATTACCCCTTCGCCAGCCGTCCGTCTAAGCAGACAAGTTAAAAAAAATTATTATTTTGCTATGGAAGTACTTCGAATCAGGCATTGGTTTTTATAGTTAATACAAAAATTGCCTTACCCACATTCGAATAAAGGCAGAATAATGTTAAGGAGACAAACTAGAACAAACATAGGGAGGAATGAAAGGGAAGAAGATAAAGAGAAATGAAAAAGAGAATGAAAAAAGTTTTTAAAAAATAGAAATCGAAAAAAAATGGAGGGATTTATAAAATATTTTATAAATCTGTATCTGCATTTTGATCCCTGATGGCTAAACACAATTATTCAAAAAATGAGAGAATATAATAAACGTGTAGATAGTGAACAGATTAAAATGAAAGAAATAGGAAGAAATACAGAAGCGGATAGAAAAAAACAGTTAGACTTGTACAAAAAAAAATTATTTATGTATGTATTTTAAGCATTTTTATTGGTTTGATTAAGAATTACAAATACAATGGCACTCTCAACACGACACACAAGAATGACACAATTATGCAGAAAACAAACACTTTGTGCCCTGAAGATGATCTCAATAAAGATCGAAACGTTGCCACGATAAAGAAAATGTTTTTCTAAAACTACGTCACACCTGACCGCATCTCACGATCTCCGAATAATCATTAACTAACGGTCACTAAACACCAAACATTACTACAAATACAACTGAAATAAAAATTTGGAGAGATAAAATATGCTAAATAATTTTTTAAAGTATTAAGACTTTAGGTGGTTTTTGGTACAGCTTAACCTGCAGCAATATTATTTTATTATAATTTTTTCCGCTGTTTTTTTCTTTAACTCTTTCATATTTTTGTACTATTGCTTCTTTTAATTTTAGCCAATTTAAGACGTAGGTGTTTTTTTTTGTTTTTTTTTCCGGCATGCAGGAAGCTCGTAGATTATAAATGAGCGCGTTTATATGGACGGCCTCGAATTAAAAAACCGAATATAGCAAGAGGCTGTTCGTTAATTACAATTTTTCAACAACTCCAGCACATCTTTCATTATTATTATGTACAGCACATGCAATATTGCAGAGCACAATTAAAAATTTTGTATACGAACAAATCACTAATATTCTTATTAGCATAAATTACAATGAATAAAAAATAGTCAAACATATGTGGAAATTGAGGATTACTTCTTTCACTTAATTTTATTTACAATTGAATAAACTTAAAGGCGTGGTTTTTCAGAATGTTTTTAAGCTCGATTAGTTAAACAATTCAGGTGCAAAATGCCCGTTGGCCCGTGGGAGCAATCGATTTTTGAAGAATTTCCACAATCCACTTCAATGCCGTGAAAGTGAGGAAAATTCAACAGCTTATCATCGTTAAAGAAATGCCGTGACACGGGATCGTGACCAACCGTTTCGAACGTACTTAGGTCAACGGACTTTACCCACTTCTAAGCGTCTACTTTTTGTAAACGATGGTTCTACTCCCAGTTTTTTACATCGATATAGATTTCGAGCATTAAACGCTCATCATCAGTTTGAAGGAGTTACAAACACGTCTCTCGATATGAATTGTGACGATTCGTGTCATTTTTAATGGCTCGTGAATAGAACATTTACAAAAAATGAATCTACCAACTCACCCGACCTTCATCATTTCTACACAGCGACTATTTTCTTAGTCCTACTCTTAAAAATCAGCAATGGCCCTTCCAAAGGTGTTTATCTGGTAAAATGCAGAAATGAAACCCAAATGGGGTTGAGGTAATTACTCGTTAGATTGGATGATTCAACGACTTTTGAAACTTCATTCCTATCGAATTTAGCCTTCTGTAACTGTTCCGGAATTTTCAACGCTTTGCATGAGTAATCAATTTCACCATTTTATGAATGTTTCAAGCAAATGAAAGTAACATTTATTGGGTTTCGCTTAGCCATTTTATGTTTAGTAGGCAGTTAAGAAACATTTCCTTTAATTTTTCAAACTATTGTGTTAGAAAAATACTATTTTCGACGGATATGAGACCTTATTTTAATTTTTCAACTCGTTCTATACTTTACGATTTTAATGAATTGTTTAACTAATATAAAAACAATTTAAAACGGAAGGCGTGTGGCTGATTTTTGATTTTTGTCCTATAGAATTATTTTGGACAATTCTTTAATTTTTATGACAGATAAAAAATATACGTCTTGTGAAGCTCGACATAGATATGTGGTATACCAGTATTACAATAACGAGATTTTATAGAGAAAGAGAAATGAAAATTTCCTGCCCCCCCTTAAAAATTATGACATAGAAAAGCAAATTATGGCCTTTCTGCTTTTAGATTTTGTTGTACCAGGTAATTGCTCATCGTTGCAGAGAAAGCAATCCTAAATTCGACGTTTCGCCCTATTTTTGTTACGCAACTTGTGCGAAAGTCTGGCGTTTTGGACCGGAAACTACGTTCCTGCTAACTTTTCGATCGCGCATTTCCCAATTCTCAATGATTCTTGGCCATATGGTGTTAAAAAATGGTTCATTTTCAACTCAGCAACAATATAAGTGTAAAAGTAAGGGATTAAACATGTTTATATTATTAATTAAAGCTGGTCTACCTTTCAAGCACAGTGCTAATCTAGTGTTAAGTGAGTGTAAGGAGCCATTTTACTCCTCTCAGTACATCGCACATCGTTAACGGCGAGGGTAATTAAAATTGAATAAAACTTTGTTTCAACGTAAAGAAATTACAGCTTAACTGAGAGGACGTGTTGTGTGATCTCACACAAAAAATCATCGAATATTTAAAATTATCTTCCTGGTCTGCCTATCCTCGCTTGTTTGGAGAACACTGACATAAAACCCCTTTCACCTTACACAAACACGGCGAAGTAGCTTTTTCAGACTTGAGTCTCACATTTCAGCTCTGATCTAGGGGAGGGAGCAATGGGTTGAAAATTAAAAACTTGGCCACAAATAATAACATCACTTTACTAGTTCGAGTTCCTCACTGAAGATGTCGCATTGCCGAAACGTTGAATAACTCAACAAAGCCGGTTCAGCATACCACATTACTCGCCAGGTCGATAAGAACAATACATGACTCTGGATGAAAGTACATCTGAAGCAATATTTGAAAATGACGTAGATAAAAATTGAGCTCTGTTTGATTTTGGCTAATTTACGCGATAAAAGAATCTACATTTAAGAAAAAAAGTTTATCCACAGAGTACCCCAAAAATTTTAGTTTCATTTTATGTGACATTTTGATAGAACAAATTTTAAATGTGCTAAGTTAATTAGCAAAGTAACGTCCCTTTGGCCAGAAGAGAAGTATGAAAACCAAAGGTCGTTAATGTTTATTTTCAATTAATTAATCTTTAAAAAAAGGTATTGGTTGAGATAAAAAAGCAGTGTCACGAGCGGGATTCGAGCCCACGACTTTCGGCTAAATACGCCGCTGCTCTACCGCTTGAGCTATCGTGACTTTAATCCACTCGGGCACCAACCTCCCATGTCGTCCAATGTCGTGTAATCTATTTGATTCTCGGCGACAAATGAAATTTCTACGGAGAGCTTTAGTAAAAATGGCAAAAAGGAGGAAAAAATTCAAAAGGTGAGATTGAGATGTTGGTGTCCGAGTTGATCGAAGTCACGATAGCTCAAGTGGTAGAGCAGCGGCGTATTTAGCCGAGTCGTGGGTTCGAATCCCGTTCGTGACACTGACTTTTTTTATCACAGCCAATACCTTACTTAAAGATTAATTAATTGAAAAGAATATATTTGGTCAATCGGACCACGAAACCTAATCGAGTTAATGTTTATGTTGGATTCCCCGCCTGATCGAAACAAATTGCCTACCTAAGTTCAAAAATCAGTATGGATTCCTGAAGTTCAAGTGCACCCTAGAGGATTCTTTCGGATCAAGCAAGGATGGAAGCTTTGTAGTCATTAAGCAAAACTTTGCTCTCAATCCCATCATTATTTTGAATCTTTCTAATTTTTTAATTGCCAAACCAATTGTTTAATATACCCAGTGCAGCTCATTGGCTGGAAAAGTTGAAAATGTGACTCAAGTTTCTGAATCCTGCGTCTAGATCGGACAGCCTTGAGTACTCTATGAGGGGAAAATCAGTTTGGATACCTGAAGTTCAAGTGGATCCCAGAGGATTCTTTCGGATCAAGCAAGGATGGAAGCTTTGTGGTCTTTAGACAAAACTTTGCTCTCCTTCCATCCAAAGGAGATTTTAATTTTCTAAACAATGATATCGCCCACATTCAAAAAGAAGTATGTACTGAACTTGAAAACTGAAAGCTCCCAGTTTTTTCAACCTCATCATAGCAAAACATATATGAAAAAAAAAATATTTCACAATTGAGAGGACAAAATTATACTACATTTTATATTTGTATTACATATTTTCCTGTTTGAATATTTTACATTTATGGTGTTTTCCTTAAATAGTAAATACGTCCCTGTTAAAATATTGTTTCTGTGTTAGCGAACAGTTTTCTACTAAACTCATTTTTACTTGCTAAACTACATTTTATCCGCCTTGTTCAATTGTTGTATTTACCATTCGAACAGATGATTTGCAATGAACTCAAACAATCCCAAAGTCAACTTTTATATAAAGATTGACGTCGTTTTTGTGATCGATCCATTGTTCTCCGGTGTAGTTACGTCAGTGTATGAAGTGTGTTTACGTTTGACGTAACAGACTTCTCGTATTGAAACGTTCGTCGTTAATGCTCTGAAGGAGTAACGGTAACTATCCTGGTGAAACTTGATTGCAGTACTATCTATTGCAACATGGCTTTTTCACTTTTCCAAACACTAGTGTTGTGAGCACGACGTGGTTGGCATTTGGGGAAGAAAGGTTTTCGTACATTTTCATACATATCCGACATCCGCCTAAACATTCACGACCATCTTCTTCAAATGCGGGACTATTTGAATATTTGACTTTACAATAATGATCATTGGCGCGATCCTTTTTTACACATATGTGTAATAATATAAATCATTTTAAACAATAAAACAGAGTATTTGTTCAAGTATATTAGACGAGATGACGAGATGGTCATGAATGACCACGTATTAAATTATTCAAATGTGCCTGTGCGTGCGCTTATATGTGGCATTGTTGTTGGACATATGGACTTGAACTACACTGGACAACCAAACGTACCAATTTTTTTTTTACGAATTTACCCACATTTTCACTACAAACTATCCTTCATGACAACCCGTTTATTCGCATCCTGTCCAGCTCAACTGTTCCTTCCAACCATCAGAGAAGACTGAAGCGCAGGTGGCCTCGCGACCGATTTTGTAACTGCGGCAACTCTAGGGACTGCTGTTGACTAAACGACATAATGGCCAATTACGGCTACTTTCACTGGATGGTGGCCGATCAAATCAATCACGCCAGACATGTAAATATCATTGTAAATAACATAATTTTTCCTAGTTGCATTTTGTAATCAGATGTAAAATAAATAATTAAAAAAGAATCTGTGGTGAATGTGTGGCACTCTCAACACGACACGCAAGAATGGCACAATTACACAGAAGACAAACACTTTCAAAGCCCTGAAGATGATCTCAATAAAGATCGAAACGTTGGCACGATAAAGAAAATGTTTTTCTAAAACCTACATCACACTAGACCGCATCTCACGATTTCTGAATAATTAAAGAATGTCAAGTCATACCACCCAAAAGAATGTTCCCTTCTTCCCTCACCATTGTTGAGTTCATATCAACTATCAAATACTCCAAGAGTTTATAGCCAGAATTAATACTACTTTGTAAATTTAAAAAAGACTGAATTCAAAGGCAAAGATAAATTTAGCAGTTCTTTTACAACCAAGATAACATAACTTAATAATTAAATAACAAGAGCCATATTAAGTGTAGAAATATTTCCTATTCAAAAAACCACACTTGTTTTATAAGCATATTTAAACACAAATTATGAAAATGCATGTGCATGTATCATTGAAGAATAAGTTGATTATATAAGAATATTCATCAAAACTAACCAGGAATTGAGGTTGACCACAAATCTCAGTAGTTGTTTCGGAAAAACATGTGGATTACCAAACAAGGATGAACCTCATTGAAAAAAAAAATTCGTCATTTAAGGGAGATGTCGATCCTGCGTTCGTGCACAATTTCTGGTTTCTGAGATTTCTCCGTGGGATCTGCAGGAAATCGTCTGATCGTTTCCTATCGTGTTATTCTGCCTTTCTTTGCTGGTTAATTCTGACGCCACATCTCGACATTTCATTTTCAGTGCTGGGTCGAAAGACTACTGAAATATGGCGAAATGTCGACACGCATCTGAGAAACTAAACCAGCGAAGATGGTCAGATAAGAAACGATTTGACCCCAATATCTTGTTTAGTGGATGTCTAATTGATCAAACAAATAACAGGATAACGAAATACATTTTATTATATTACATGGTTCATCAACATAAAAAGTAAAGTACAAAAGAAGTATAAATTTATTAACTATATGATGCAATTTAAAAAAACCGTAACCTCAACGCAGATTCGATCCTGTTCTATAATTTCCTGAGCGTATTTTCACGTTTTAATTGATTTTAATTAGTTAATCTTTATGTAAGGTATTGGTTGAAATGAAAAAGTTAGTGTCATTCGAACCCACGACCTTCGGCTAAATACGCCGCTGCTCTACCACTTGAGCTGTCGCGACTTCGATCCACTTGGACACCAACTTCCCATCTCAACCGACCTTTCGAATTATATTTCGTGGTCCGATTGACAAAATAACTTCTTTCAATTAATTAATCTTTATGTAATGTATTGGTTGAAATGAAAAAGTGTCACGAGCGGGATTCGAACCCAGGACCTTCGGCTAAATACGCCGCTGCTCTACCACTTGAACTAACGTGACTTCGATCCGCTCGGACACCAACTTCACATTTCAACCTACCTTTCGAATTTTCCCTCCTTTTTGCTATTTTTTAAATGTCCGACCACGAAATATAACTATGTCTTAAACTAACTATAACTTAACGTAATCAGTCGACGTGTCATCGCAAATATGTTGCGATTTTCATAAACGAAGCGTAATGTGATATATGTATTTGTATCTATTGCATAAGATTTATTGAACATAACAGACATTTTATTTACAAATATATATAAAATTTCTGTCCAGGACACTTTCCTCCAGCTGGTTGTAATAACGAAATTTTTATTATGTTCATGACATTATTTTCTATTAGGGAAAAAATAGGTTAAAATAACTTTATTTTAGCCTATCTATAGCAAAGTTATAGGAGTGCGTTCTTTATTCTCCTGGGCATGTACCTGTCGTTCAAGAAATAATTGATTTGGCAGCAGATTGTACTGGTTCTATCTTCACATTGCTTAAAGAATTTAATGGTTATATTTATGATGTATTCCAGCACCTTCAACATGTCTGTCGCATTGTGAGGTTTCGATTTGTATATTTATCGGGACGAGTTTGTCGCAAGATTCCGAAACTCGTTCAACCTGCAGTCTGTTTGGCCCTGCACACCAAGAGGGGCACGTGCAGGAGCATCTGCCTGACCACCTTGTACAGTTGAAGTTAATTCGATTGGAATGACGACAGGCCAGATGGGAAAGTACGCGGATAGCAGCTTTGCCCTTGTTCACTTTATCACTAACATGCGGAGTGAAAGTGAGTGGTCTAATGTCACTCCAAGATAGTTGACCGACTCAGAACACGACACAGTTACACCTTCAAATTAGATCTTTTTTATAAAGCAACGGTCTACACTTGCTGAAAACTGTTGCCTCCGTTTTATTACGATTAATTTGAATTTTGCAACGGATGCAGAAACTCCGTTTGCAGCGCATTCTTTGTCTGATCTGTTTGATATTGTGTCTATCCTTCAAGAAAATAAGAAGATAGCGATATCGTCAGCGTAAAGAGCCATTTGCAATTTTAGGGCGAGGTGTTTTGTTAAATATACAAGGAATACGATGGGTCCAAGTGTAGAGCCTTGAGGAACACCAGCAACAATGTCACTCGGTTGGGAAAGGGATGAACGAAAGGAATGTATTTCGGTATTTCTATTTCTTGTCAAATGTAAAAAGCTAAATTAAGACCTAATTTTCAATGAACAACATTTCCTAATAATCGGCGAGTTGAACCTAAACTTTATCGGGTCTTTATTCTATCTTTCATATATACGACGTAAAGATAAAAATATGTTTCACAGAGGCAAACATAATTGTTTTATAATTTAAAAGATGGAAGAGAAAATCGAACATTACGACAAACCTAAACCGTAAGGGCAAGTAGGAAGAAACAAAGTTGCGTCAGGATTCATGTTTTGGCCCCTTCCTCGTGCCTTCTTACACGGGTCCGCCCTTGACCCTGGTAAAATAAAAATAACACGAGGAAAAGGACCTTCGGGCATGTTACATCGGCGTTTCCTCCTTGCTCTTAATCTACATGAAATACAGTACATGCTACTTGTTTTAAACAATCCGGAAAAAAAATCGATAATTATTGTCTCATAACAGCTTGTGACAACACCTTTTTATATTATACCAGTCTATAGAATATTTCATACTCTAGCCTTTAGACTATTAATAAAGCTAAGTAAGATTAAGGTCTTAATGAAACCAAAAAATTAGATATAAAAATTCTACCATAGATTTTTTACGCCATTTATTAGGCTAATGCATAGTACAGTACTTGATTTGACATAGAAGTTGATCATACCATTGGAGACCCAAGTTAATGTTTAAGCCAGTGTTAATCGAATTCCGGAGATTAAAGCTCATGAACATTGATTCATGTACTCACCATACCAAAGTATATTGAATTTGAACTAACTGAAAGTCTATTATAAGTAAACCATCTGTCTTTCTACATTCTTCCAAGATTTGCCTGAAAAGTGAGCAGAAATACCATCTGCCCAGCCAGTTAAGGCTCATTTTTTGATTTTTAGTGCACAAAATATCGTCGACATAGACTAAAAGAAAAGGGGATCTAACACGGAGCCTTGTGGAACCCCATCTATATTTAGGCTACTTTAGTCTATCATGCTCAGGCTACTTCCAATACGTACAAATTGATTGTGTTCAGAAAGGTACAACTGGAACCATTTCAACACCTCTTATACATATATCATATAACTTTTGAATTAAAATTTCATGATCTAGGGTATCTAGATATTAAACGCCTTTGTAATTCTAGGAACAACCCTGCAACCTGCGTACTTATTACTTCTTTCAATTAATTATTCTTTTTATGTAAAGTCTTGGTTGAAATGAAAGAGTTAAACAGGGAACACACCCGATGCAACGCTATGCGACGGTACCCGACGCCTTGTCACGTTTTGGTAGGGTGTGCACATCTATGCGACGTCAAGTGCACGCACGTACATTCACACAGAGTGTATCACAATAATCAGTATCACAATCGCAACGCCTCTTTTATTCTTAACGCACTATTTTGAGCAAAACCTTGTAATAAATTGTTAGTTAAATTTTATGAGCACAACCACGTAATACATTGTTAGTTAATGTTAATTGTTTTAAATAAAATGATTCCTGTGTTTCGATAAATTTTCTGCCTAACCATCATAATTAAATAATTCTTCTAAAAACTCATGAATTTTTGATCTCGTTTAATTTGGCTTACATGAAAATAAGCATGTTGTAATTAATATAACGACAAAATTACATGTACATAGTTCGAAATAAACCTCAAAAAAATATGAGTGTCCGGTTCTGATGCTACTCGACGAAAATGGTGTAATTTTATGAGCAAAACCATGTAATGAAGTGTTAGTTAAATTTTATGAGCAAATCCATGAAATAAATATTAGTTAAATTTTATGAGCAAAATCGTGTAATAAATTTTAGTTAAATTTTATAAGCAAATCCTTGTAATAAATTTTAGTTAAATTTTAAGAGCAAATCCATGTAATAAATTGTTACTTAAATTCATTCTATCAGTAAATGGTATTCCGGTGTTGATCAATTATCTGCTAAATCATTAAAATTAATTTTTTTAAATAAAAACTAATGATTTGGTTTATAATAAAATAAGTATGCTATAATTAATATAACGACGATAATGCATATAGTTTGAAATAAAAGTATGAGTGTCCGGTTCATTTGTCTTCGACTGTACTCGACCCTACTCGACAAAAATCTGACATGGAAAATTGGACTTTGGATTTGCGTCGGGTAGCGTCGCACAGCATTGCATCGGGTAAGTATGTTCTCCGACCTTCGGCTGTGGGTTCGAATCTCGCTCGTGACACTTTTTTCATTTTAACCAAGGTCATCAAAAGAATAATTATTTGAAAGAAGTAATTTGGTTAATCAGACCACTAAACACTGGCTTCGTGCAATAGTTCAAAACATTATAGACCATGGTCAAAAAATTGACTAGCGTATTTCCTGTGCGGTTTGATTTTTGAAAGCTTAATTGCCTTATCTTTAAAATATTATATTCTAAGAAAATCGCACTAAAGTTTTTTATTAGTTTTTAAAAATTTTTAAAAAATATTGATAGTAGTGGTATGGGCCTGTATTTAATCTTTGAGATGATCTTACAGATAAATGTATGCATAGTGTATTATCGTATTTTAATTATGTATATTATTATACTATATTAAATAATCTTTTGAACATGTTCTAATGCAATTTTCTATCTTTTCACATCGTATCGCAACTTACGTATCGCACGTACCGCAAATAAAAGTTTTAATGCCGACTGAAGCGTACGTCGCGTATGAAAAAAAGCACCACTAGATATCGAGGTGATGTGATCTACAAATGAACTTGCCCTCCAAAACTCACGAATAGCCTTGAATCATATTGATCGGTCGTTGTCAATGTGACAATTTTGCGTGTCAGCTAGAACATCTGCCCCGTGACAACGATGATCAGTAAATTATTTTGCAGCCGATTGGAAGCTAATATCAACCCTTCATAATTGATATATCTAATTACTAAAGACTCTTTTCGATGCATATTAGTTTTTTATGCAATTGAAAGTCTATAACAATAAGACATTTATATAAAATCTCAATGCAAACTGAATTTGGCGATGTTAGACGGACATTAGGCAAACTACAACAATAAACACAGTACAAAGAAAAACGTTAATACTAGATAGAAAAGGAGAGTTAGAAAAAAAATTCTACGGTAGCAAGTAGATGGATAATTACTACTAAAAGTTTTAAGTAATAATATTGATTACTTAATGTGGTATTTTTTGTTCATTTTCCCAAATAACTTTGTGTAAAGATTAATAGTTGACTTACAACGCACCAACATAAATAATTAGTTAGTTACCTTTATAGAGTGTGACTGATCCATTAGATTAATAAAAAAATTAAAAAAAAAAACAGTTCAATTTTATCCAGAGCTAACTTGTCGAATGAGTTAATTGGTTGATTTAAAATGTTTTCTTTGGATTTTTTTAAATTATAGCTTTACATCAAGTAAATGTCGGAGGTTGGTTTGGTCAAACACGGACGTAGCGTTCATTACATAGCCCAAGTCCTGTGTGTACCGCGCTCTACCATCTACGATTACCTTGCCATCTTTCAGCAGTTTAAGAGAAGGTAGTGGTCGGCCGCGATGTACGACGATTTTGTTGCTCTTGCCTTACTAGGTAACGTCATTTAGCTGCTTCCTTCATCAGTAGTCAACTCTAAACGGTCTGTAATGTAAGGCTGAACTCTAAAGCAACCATCAGAAGTGAACCATGAGTCTAGTCTCTAGATCATCCCGCTTGACTCCTCTCCTGCTGAAGAGGCATCTGGTAGAAAGGCGATTTCGAAATCAGCATCTCACTTTGACACTTCAACAAAGGCGGCTTTTCTCTTTACAGATGAAGTGCCGGTTTGATTTGTAGGAAACAGATGACCGGGCAAACGCTTTGCTTCATGTGTGTCAGTTACAACCTTTACAAAGGCAGTCAGTTATGATACGGGTTGGAATCAACTTCCATGACCGTACCGAACTGATTATCATAGAAAATGGATCTTTGACTGCACGAAGAAACATGGAGTCTGGGCGTTGGTGGCCGCCATGGTTTAGGCGTTGATACGGTGCTTATCACTGTAAGGTCCCGGGTTCGAATCCAGCAGCCCTGCATTCGAACCCGACATCCTTAGAAATGGGCTTTTTCAAAAAGACTGACACCCCGAGAGTCGACATCACCAATGCGGTTGCAAATCCTCTTTAAAAATAAAATAATAAAAAATAAGGAACATTGAAAGTTCTTCTGGAACATGTGGACCCATTTAGTCTATTTATTGGAGAAAACTTCGTGTGCATGATGATGCTCGACTGCTTGACGAGTTGTCACTCATCACTCGGAGGATGTAGGGATTACTACAATGAATTGGCAAGCACGTTCTCTTCACATGAATCCCATAGAACACTTAAGGAACATGATAAAGAGGCGGGTTAGACATCGATCGCCGCCTCCAACAAGCTGTGAACAGCTTCAAACTGTTTTTGTCGAAGAATGGGATTCAGGTTCACAAGACGAAATCCGATCGCTTACTCAATGCCTAGAAGGCTTAAAAGGTCTTCCCCGAGGCCAGAGAATATTACGCGTTATTAAGAGCAAAACCAGATAACAAATTGATAATTAAATTGTAATATATCACCTAAATTATTTTCAGGTGTTTTAGTGAATTTTCTTCCAAACCATCATAATTAAATTTATTTTATTAAAACTAATGGATTTCTGATCTCTTTTAATTTTTGGTTTATATTAAAATAAGTATGTTGTAATTAAAATATCCATCAAAATACGAAATAAACAACAAAATATGAGTGTCTTTTTTTTAATGTATTTTAAAATAGTATCTGCGCTAGATTTGAAGGAAATATCGTCCTCGAAGTACGATTAATTATCTACTCAGACGATCTGGAAAATTTATGCAAGGATTGACATCGCACTGTCTTTTAAAAAGCTGCAGACCATTGATGTCTACATGCTATTCCATTATCGCAAAGTAGCAAGTGGTGTTTTCACTACTCCTCTTTCATTGTATATCTCAATTTGTAATTAAACATGGAATACACAATATCTATGAGATTTGGTGTACCAACGAATTCCTAGGGCCCAAATAAATAGTTTAGAAGTTTTCATTGACCTAAGTTCTTGCTACGCCCTCTCCAGACCTGATGTTCTTCTTATAAGTAAACATCCCGAAAACATACTTTACAACATCCTATAAATTCTCAACGGACTATAAAGGAGAGGAAGAACGCAGGAGAGCATCAGTTACAATGATATGGTATACAGATGGCTCCAAATCAAACGAAGGAACCGGATCGGGCGTTTTCTGTACAAGCCCAATATATGAGCAATCAAACTCATTAGGGAAGTACACTTCGGTCTTTCAAGCAGAAATACATGCCATCAAAGCTTGTGCCCTGGAAAATCTTAAAAGATGTTACACTGGCAAAAAAAATCCTCATAAGATCTGATAACCAAGCAGCCATTAAAGTATTAGCATGTAAAAGAATCACATCAAAATTAGTCAGTGAATGTATCCAAAATCTCCAAAACCTGGGGAAACACAACAACCTGATGATAACTTGAGTGCCAGGGCACAGGGGAATTTTGTGTAACGAGAAAGCAGACAGACTTGCCAGAGCTGGAACTGCAAGACCATATATAGGCCCCGAACCTACACTTGGGATAACAAAAACAAATATAAAATCCTCCATAGCAGAATGGATCCAAACAAAACAAAAGGAGGAGTGGATAAACTCTAGCTACACATAGTAAACTTAGAATGAAAAACCCCTCACCAAGTCTGGCAAAATCACTGCTGCGACAGGGCTAAACTCAGAAAAGTAGAAGGACTACTAACCGGCCACTGGCATCTGAGAAAACATCTACACAACAAGGGCATATACAACGATGATCCCATTTGCAGATTATGTAATGATGAGGAGGAAACAGCTACCCATATCATCTTCGAATGCGAAGCAACAGCTCAATGGAGATTTAACCAAATGTACGGAAAAAACTTAGTAAATCAAATTTCAGCAGCGACAGTCAATGACCTGATACTTCTAAGGAGAAGGATTGAGTCTGTTGCACTGAACTAAGGAACTAGGAAGGTACAATAAGTGAGAAGGCTGCAGTGCCTGGGATCACAAACTCCTCTTCCCAGTATCCTTTTTACCATACCATACAAACAAAAACGAATTATCGACACATTCCACTTTTTTGTTAATTTTTATTCTCACTCATTAAGATGGCACAGAGCAGAAACGTTTAACTCACCCAACATCCACTCGCAAACGGTCCAAATAAAATTCCAACTCAATTTGTAATAAATTTCACATTAATTCATTGTTTTAAAATTAAAAATTATCCCTGTAAATATTTAATTAATTAGCATGAAAAATTGCGCGCTTGCCTCCGCCCAAAAATTATAATTTGCCTTTTCACGAGCGTAAATAAGTACATTTAAAACCATTGGGCTTTTTTGCGTGAAAAAGAGGCCATGACGCTTTTATTAATGTATTCTCGATATATCGGTTGAATAGTTAAAACTAGCAAGAATCGACTGAGCCACTATACGATTTGTCGACCTTTGCAAATCTGGGGTGAGACATCATTAAATTTAAACAGGAGCGATTTATTCAATAGGGGCTGAGCTGTGGATGAAATGTTGCGTCATGCATAAATCAATGCATAATTTATGCACTCGGTAGAATTTTTGAGCCGTCATTATAAATAAATCTTTCTAAAAATAACCATTCTATATAACCGTTTATTTTACACAAGAAACTTTTATGTGTGTATGGCAACTAAAATTAAAATAATTTATTAGGTTTATATTATAATCCATTAGCAACTGATTTCCAATTGCAATTATAAAGAAATAGTGTAGAATTTTAACAGATAAATTAACAGAATCTTCTTTCATCACGTTCTTCTAAACATGAATATTTTTAATTTTAAGGATCAATAAAATTCAAGGTTCTACTTGTTTATTAATAATCTTTTTCGTGTTGATGTTTATCTCTAAGCACATACGTTGTGTTATTATATTCAGTTTCAAAACAATCTTAACGTTGATTAGACGTAACTATTTATATTTTGTAATCCAATGCTTTTTACTTTCTCAAAAGGAAAATTCTTGTCAGGGGCTAAACCATATATCTTGAATATGATCAGGAGGCAGCCGAAAGAACCCATCAACTCATTTCCAAGGACGGATATGGGGCGTCGGTGGCCGCAACGGTTTAGGCGTTGACAGCACTCATCACTGTACGCTAAAGGTCCCGGGTTCGAATCCAGCGGCCCTGCATTCGAACCCGACATACATACAAATGGGCTTTTTTTCAAAAACACCGGCACCCCGAGGGTTCATATAACCTCTGCTGTTGCGAACCCTCGTAAAATTAAAATTAAAAAAAAAATAAAAGACGGATACGGTGGGATCGGAGGGTATGATAATATTTACTGCATTTTTCCACGATACTAATTTAAACAAATATTATAACAGCTCGACTGCATGAAAGCATGTATTACGCATAAGTAAACTTCATAGATACATTCTTGGGAAGACAAGGCAGCGCAACATTTTTTACTGGAGAAGACCTAATGATTGCTGCCTTCTACGTTGATGACTTTGCCACTTCGTCCTGGAGAGTGGATACCATAGCCAGCATACTTACAAAAGCCATGTCATTATTAGCAGGTTCTGTAAGAAATGGAGGATTAAAATAAATCCCATAAAAACGGAGGCTATCCTTTTACAACGCGCAGGCGTGTTGATTCGGCATGTGGACTTCGGGGACCACATAATACCTTGGTCTGCTGTTAAGTACTTTGGTGGAATATTTGACAGTAAGCTAACTTTCGCTACCCATGTAAGGGATAGAGTGAATAAAAGCAAAACTGCAATTCATGTCTCGTTTCCCTTACTGTGCGGAGACTCTAAACTGTCCCCAGTAAACAAACTTCTCTGCACAGCAGATGTCAGACCGATGCTCTCATATGCTTGTACCTCATGGGATTTGACATCACGGTCGAACATCGCTACAAATTACTCGCATTCTAGTCCTGCACATTAGCATAGACACGGATTACATTGTACACCGCATAAAACGCCTCACAAAGAATTTCTTGGAACGGTTTGAGCTAAGCAGTAATGAGTTAGTTCGACAACTTGGGACTTGGACTTAGTGTACAAGCATAGGAGGGAGAGTGAAGATCTCTTTAATTTAAATCTCGCCTGTGGCTTAGGGTTCTCTTACGTTTTATCCCATAAACTAACTTTTGATTTGTTGATACACTCTTATTTTTTAATTCTGAAGCAGGAGGTTATAGTATAAACTGGCACTACTATGTACATATGAATAAACTGTTGTAAATGTTTTGATGATTTTTATTATATTCTATTACAATTTACTGGTGACAGGGATACAGTATTGTGATACAGCTGGGCAAGCTATACCAGAAAAATTAATAAAGGAGGCACAAACCATTGAGAAGTTTTTTATTTATTTATTTATTTTTGTTATATACTTCAAATTTTTATTAGGAACAATTATAAAATGCCACTTCGCAACAATTAAACGCGTTCCAAGACAGTGCATCTGAAGATATCAACAAGGTGATTTTCTTTTCGTAATATAAATGAAAGCAGTCGATTTATTTAAAAGAAAACTGAACAGGGTGAAAAGTCTGAAACGGAAAACGACTTGTCGCTATTCCATTTCCGTGAATTGCATAAGAATGGGGTAGTATTCTAGTATAGGACGTTTGTTATTCCTGATAGGTTTTATGTGACTGACGCTTTGTTGATGCTTTATTGATGGGTAGGGGATCAATTGAAAAAATTGATAATTCGTGAAGTACATTTCCGTTTTGTAATATTTTCAACACAAAACGTCATTTTTCAAAGGGTGTCTAAATTGAAAAAGTCTAAATAGACTATTATAAATAGGTACATCACCTTTGTTATTTGGCATAGTTGGCAGTAGTTCTATAGCAGTAAGGGTTAGTTTTTAAACTTCTGGTATACAACACTAAGATGGAAGACAATTTGAATAGGTATAGAATTGAGGAATTGCGTAGAATTTGAATTTAAAAACAGAACTTATATCTGCCAACGGAAAAGTCTGAATTCGATGGCCACGTAGTTTTCTAATAACAACTCCTCTTCGTGATGTATCATCAACATGTCGATATTTTTCAGAGTGGAAAACAAATGTGGTGAAGATATAAGTATAAAAGTTCTTTAATTGAAAATGATATTTCCCAAAACATTGTAGGAGTCAGACAAATACACGTGTTGAGGTTAATAACAAGCGTGTGAAGAATCACGTGCAAAAATAAATTATCCACGTTGGGAATCGGTCCAAACCAACATCTATTTTTGCCGGACAAAATTGTCCGTGTATACAAACCGTGTTTACCTCAGAGACTGGGGTTCGTCGTGCCCTGTATTGCTGTCCGTGGGCGTCGACGGTTCTACCCCCGGGGCACCCTCGTCGTCCCAGGCGCTCCTCGGACGCTCTTCCGATGCGGACTCGGCCATGTCGCTAGGCTCACTGCTTCAAAACCACCCCCCAACTCACCCCGATCGATAGACTCTGCTATCGATACCTCTCTTAATCCCACCAAGAAGAAGTGTTCAAAACCGTCATGATCCGAAATTTAAATTCCGATTGTGTTTTATGCAGTATACTTTTAAATTTATATTTATGAAGTTTTAGTTTTCAATGTTAGAAGTATCGACCACTTTTTAACTCACGAATCTGGATCAAGATATGGTCTTGAACCAAAACCAAATTCATTTGCTACTGCAAAGATTTCGACCTATTTTAAGGCCTTCAGCAGGGCAAAACCAACTTAAATATGTCTACAGATTGACATATTTTAGTTTTCTACAGGCGATGTCAAATTTCCTTGAAGACCGAATCAGTCCTATAATTGCCAAGCACTGTAACTGGATTGTTACTTCGATGTATTTTGTTACAGTCCTTGGTAATGGTAGAACTGAGTCGGTTTTCGAGGAAATTGGCAGTAACAAATGAATTTACATTTTTCTTCAAGACCATACACCTTGATTCAGAGTGTTTCTATTTGTTTGTTGATTTTTATTTATGGACAGAAATACATTTTTGTGAGTACGTAAACAGGTTGCTCTTCGGTTCATTCATCATTTTTTGGTTTATGTTTTTTTTATACTGACAACTACGCAAGTTACTAACTTAAAAGAAGCATTCGACACTTAAACAGAACTTTAACTTCAGCGTATTTTAACGTCCTTCGTTGCACACTTGCAAGCTCGAGAATGAAATAAAGTATGTACCATGGGATGAATGAATTTGGTGAAATAGTAACGTGTGGTGTTTAGTGACCGTTAGCCAATGATTATTCGGAAATCGTGAGATGCGATCTGGTGTGACGTAGGTTTTAGAAAAATCATTTTCTTTATCGTGCCAACGTTTCGATCTTTATTGAGATCATCATCAGGGCCTGGGATTTATAAACATTGGTTAAATTTTGCAAATACATGTAGGAGGTGAGAAAAAAAATGAATTTATACGATGCTAGAAAATTTAGTCTAAAAAAATGAATTTATACAATGCTGGAAAATTTAAATTAAAAAAATGAATTTTTACAATGCAAGAAAAGTTAGATTTAAAAAATGAATTTATACAATGCTGGAAAATTTAGATTAAAAAAATTAATTTATACAATGGTAGAAAATTTTAGATTAAAAAAATTATGCAATGCTAGAAAATTTTAGATTAAAAAAATCAATTTATACAATGCTAGAAAATTTTAGATTAAAAAAAATGAATTTATACAACGCTAAAAAATTGTAGTTTAAAAAAAATTATGCAATGCTAGAAACTTTTAGATTAAAAAAATCAATTTATACAATGCTAAAAAAATTAGTTTAAAAAAAGGAATTTATACAATGCTAGAAACACTCTTAAACACTTTCAGTGAGTTCAAATACTTTGATTGAATCTAAAATTTTCTAGCATTGTATACATTTTTTTTTAATCTAACATTTTCTAGTGTTGTATAAATTCATTTTTTAATCCAAATTTTCTAGCATTGCATAAATTCATTTTTTTAAATTAAATTTTCTAGCATTGTATAAATTCATTTTTTTAATCTAAAATTTTCTAGCTTTGCATAATTTTTTTTATTCTAAAATTTTCTAGCATTTTATAAATTCATTTTTCTCACCTCCTACATGTATTTGTAAAATTTAAACAATGTTTATAAATCCCAGGTCCTTAAGATGATGTCAATAATGATCGAAACGTTGACACGATAAAGAAAATGTTTTTCTAAAACCTACGTCACACCAGACCGCATCTCACGATCTCCAAATAATCATGAAATAGTAACGTCAAAATTGACCTGTTTTGTTTTTAAAACCAATAAACGACATAATAATAAAACATTCTTGCTATAAAAGTTGGCTTCCAATTTATTTCATAGATTACATAAAGTGATTAACATGTATGTACTCATTGCACTAAATTTTTTATACGCATATAATCAAATATTCAAACCAAAAGTATAAAGTATTAAAGAACAACATATTCAAGTATAAAGCAATAAATAACATTAACATATTAGTCATCAGACATTAGCATATCATTTTTGAAGTAAATAGATAAGTCTTTATTATTTTACATATACATTTACATTTATAATTTTTATATGTGTACTTTACTACTTTCAATGGCCTAATCCGTATGAGGAGTTTCATTTGATTTAATACAGTGAGAAACAAAAATAAAATACCTTAAATAAAAATAAATATATAAAATACTGTAAATTTAAATCAAGGATACAGTAAATATAAAGGATATAAGTAAATAATAAATAATCTTTTTCAAAACATAGTTTACTCGTTTGATAATTTGTTGCTAAGTGCTTCAATAATTTTACAACAGGTAATTAGCAACTCCCAATATTTTCTATTCAGTAAACTCACCATATAATAAAATTTATCTATGTTATCTTTTTTAAACATTTTTAACCGGATATCGTTACATTTAGGGCAAACCAAGAGAAAATGATACGGATCATCTTTCTTGTGTTAAAAACTGGACAAATAAAATATTCATTGGGTTCACCGAACGGTGTATATCCCAACTGCAGCGCCTCAGCTCATTTAAAATAACAATCTTTGATTGCAAAGTGGCAAATTGCTATACAAATAATTATTGACTAAGTTATAATTTAATTCACTTCCTAACATGTACATCTCTGGACTTCTGACTTCATCCACATACCACTAATAAGAAATCGTTTCCAGTTGTTTATCCAATAAATGTACATTATCAATATTTAAGGCAGCTTCTAAATTAAGCTCGTGTAATTAGTGATTTCCCGAAACCAAAAGATATTTTTTCATCATCTCCATAGCAAGTAATTTTGGCAATCTAAAATTTAGGCATGCTGAACACTTTAAGAATATATTTATAGCGCAGGGTCATGCTGCATAGTAATGCTGGCTCTATTCCTTTTTCGACGTGAATAAATGCAGTGCGAGTCTAATCGAAACCACTTTTTTAATAAAATACTTAAATAATTTTTCAATTTCTTCGTACCACTCGCCACCCCAAATTTGCGCGGTATAGAGCGACCGGCTCGCATAATTAAACACTTTTAATTTTGTCCCATATGACACCAAATTGTTTTCAATTAGCTCATTCCATAATGGATTTAATGCAGATTTTGCTTTTTTAAGTTTTCTCTTGTGGCTTGGACGGCAAAGCAAAAAATGTTTTTCCTTAAGATTTTCAACAAAGGTCTCGGCGTAAGTGAAATACTTAAATCTTTATAATAGTTAACCATTAAATTCACTAATTTCGTGGTCCGCTTGACCAATTAATATATTACACTTAAATAAGGTTTTTTATCTCGACCAAAAAACCTTAATTAATTGTATCTAATATATTAATTGGTCAAGCGGACCACGAAATTAGTGTATTTAATGATTTAAAATTAAGTATTCTTCACTAAAGCTCTCCGTGGCCATTTCATTTGTCGTCGAGAATCCATTCCGATTACACGACATTTGAAAAAAATGGCAAAAAGGAGGGAAAATTCAAAAGGTGGGGTTGTGATGGGAGGTTAGTGTCCGAGTGGATCGAGGTCACGATAGCTCAAGTGGTAGAGCAACGGCGTATCAAGCCGAAGATCGTGGGTTCGAATCCCGCTCGTGCCATTGACTTTTTTATCTCAACCAAAAAACCTTAATTAATTGTAATAGTTAACTATACACTTCAATTGCTTCCTCGTAATAAAACGATTTTCTTTTTCTAACCACCTTCCCCGATTGCAAAATATAGTTTTTTTACTTTTGAAGATTAACTTTAAATCATTCGTTTCAAAGTTGGTGGTTCTAATGAGGCTAATGGAACCAGATCGTCAGCAGATGTTAGTATTTTACTCTTCTATTGCCTATTTGTATCCCACCGCCATACTTATACTCTTCAATGTCGTTTGTAAACTGGGAGAACAGTAAAGGGCTCAACACACAGCCCTTTTGCGTAAAATATGTATGACGCTGTTAAGTGCTAGTTAGTTCAATGTTGGCGGTATATTTAAACAGATTCCAGTTGTTAGTTGAATAATTAAGCATAATCATAACAGAGACCCAAAGTTTCATCAATTAGAAATTCTCGATGGGCAAGGTAGGTCAATAAGAAGATTGTTTAAGATAACAATTAATGGGTGGGTTTTTCGTGTGCGTGTATTCATTATCTTTTTGAGCTTATAGTCCTTTCGTAAATATTTACAATTGATGAAATAACGATTATAGAAAAGAATAACTATAGAACTGTTATAATAATTAGGGAAGCTGTTTGTATGGAGAAAAGCTTTTCCATTGATGGTGTAATATCATATTTTATTGTAAATTATTAATTTAGTAGACATAACTGAAATAATCTGTAGTTTTTTGAAGTAGACCTTTTTGTAGATTTTCGTTGACAATGCAATCTACGTGAATTTATAAATTATGGCGTGCTTATCGACCGTATGAAATGCACAGGAGAAATTTACGAAAAAGGCACACATATTTTCTTTTGCTTTAATATAATTTTGCATATGTTTACACGGTTATAATATATATGGTCTGTTTTTTCTGACGCTGCAATGAAATATTTTTAAAATGCTTTCGCTTTAACTAAGATAATTGATGTAGATTCAAAAAACATTTCTTTGAAACAGAGCTATTACCTGTAGAAAATAGGCTCATAAAAAATAACATAGAAAGCATTAATAACCTTTATTGGAAAGTTCTTTATTAAACAAACCGACTTATGTGAAACCTGTTTGAACGAATTGTACAAAATTCCCTCCCCGCGAAAACTACTCAACTTTTGCATATATTTCGAGATAGTCATAACATCAGGAAATCTTGATATGTACGTATAAATTCTCGAATATTCAATAGAACTTATGCCAGGAAACACCCTGAATACTGACGTTGCTACCTAATTTAAATATTCCCTTCGGTCTTCAAAGTGTAATAAATTACTCATTATTCAACATCCCGTTCATTATTTTGTGATCTGACATAAAATTTTAATTAATTAAGGTTTTTAGTGAAGATAAAAAAGTCAGTGTCAAGAGCGGGATTCGAACCTACGATCTTCGGCTAGATACGCCATCTCAACCCCACCTTTTGAATTTTCACTCGTTTTTGCCATTTTTCAAAAATTAAAATTAATTTTTTTATCTCAACTAAAAACCATAATTAATTGAAAGATATTAATTGGTCAAGCGGACGACGAAAACTAGTGAATTTAATAAAAATTCAATTTTACATGGATTTTATATTATCACGTACTAGTGAAAGATTTTTCTCAGGCAAAACTTCGTTCTACCACAACATTAATTTGTTGAAATTATTTCTTTTACATTATCCGAGACTATCTTTTTATGGTGTGGATGAAACTAAATGTTCAAGAATTATAGCGAATAGACTTACTAACAGATTTTGTTTCATTAGAACCATTATTTTAAATTTAACTTTACAACTTGTACACCCTTTAACTTAAAAGCTATCTACCATTGTCATAAACGTAAATTTATCGGTTTGGAGTCTCAAGGGTCAATATTGTATTACAGCAGACGTGTCGTTAAAACATTTCCTCCTGCTACACCCAGAAAGGCTAACAGATATTTTTTCATTGCATTATTAAATTAACCCTTTCGTGAAGGGTGAAGGTTGTTGTAAATATGTAAGGAGACATGCGACAGTTGCACACGATCATTAAACAACTCCTTGCGTGGGTCAGCACCTATTACCTCTGCTGAATTTTTTAAGGGTGATGAACCCCCAACGTGATCTATTTTCAACGCTTCCTGATTTTCTCATTAACATACTGTTTGATTTTGACAAACAGAACTGTCTCTAATTTCCTTTCAATTATTTACGTATTATTAAATGGCAATCTTGCAAGAATATGACTGCTCGAATGATAAAAAATCCAAAACCATACATGCAGGAATGTTCAAATAAGTTCTATTCAGAAACATTTAAGTAATTACCAAAAACTAAGTAAAACAATTGTGTAGAATATCAAAGTTTCGTTAACTATTTTTAACGTCAGCAGTACTTATAAACCTTGAAATGTTTGCTATTTGTTGAATTGGTCAAAATATTATTAAACAACAAGAATTATTTATTCATTTTCTTCTAGGGTATTTTTAAATTTTAATTGTGTGAGTAAGTAAATTCTCCCAAACAGGAAGAATATCGTTGCGAGAAGTCAGATCACTTACAACAGTTCGTTTATTATTATTATTATTATTATGTCACGAGCGGGATTCGAACCCACGACCTTTTGGTTCGAATTCCGCTCTTAACACCAGCTTTTCATTTCAACCAAAGCCGTACATAAAAATATTAATTAATTGAAAGAAGTAATTTGGTCAAACAGACCACTAAATATAAAGGATTATTATTAGTCTCAATTAAAATTCCATAGCTATACCGGAATTCGAACTCAGAATCGCTAGCGTGAAAAACACGAGTCGGACATACTAACCACTCAGCCACGCGGTCCTCAAACGTACAAATTTGCAAGACTAAATTTTAATATTCTTAATTTGTATGCGTATTTCGTTTCCGATATCAGTAAATATGAAGAAACAAGATTCTGTATGCTAGGAGGTACATATCTCCCGCCCTCAAAGCCGATTTACTTACGTAAAAACGTATTCTTTTAAAAACAATATAACGAGCTGTATATTGTAAAGAACAGTCAGATTTGCACGATAAGTAAAACATTTGATTGGTCACACAACGTTTCAATCTGTATACGACGGATGTATATTTCATAAAGTAGAAAACACAAAATTCTTTCTGCATATTGATGAGTAAACTACCTTAGTGAACTAAACTTGGGGTGATTGAATATATATTAAGAAACACCCTTCTGTTAACTCTTGCAATAATTGCCGAAACCGATAAATAATAAAACTGAGCAATTATAACTATTAGAATTGTCTTTATTAAAAGTTTTCTAATTTTACTCATTACTCATTTTATTTTTGTTTGTTAGTAGACACATTCTGACGCGTTCTATACATTTGTGGGGTCCTACATAGCAAAGCGTACTTTTATCGGAAAGTAGGGTAATTAATACTTCCATTCGCTGAACGGGTGTTCCTCAGGGTAGCTTTATAAGGCCTTACTTATATTTGGTATACTCTTCTGATTTTTCAATCCAAGATACACTTTGCTGTAATATTATAAGTAAAGGTACATGTCACAAGACGGCTAACGATACCAAACTGGAAAGATGGAATGTAGTGAATGGAGAGTAAAAATGCTGTGAAATGAAAGCCCGTTAATTTCACGCTTAACAAAAAGATAACCAACTAGACTAACATTTGAATGAACAGCTACAGGCAAATTACATAAAAATGCATTCTACAGCAAGAGACGCAGACACCCTCAAATCTACCTCCATCTCTTGACCATAGGTTCAAAAGGGCAACATTGAGTGACCATTAAATCCATCTTTACGTAAGGCGTTGGTTGAGAAAAAAAGGCAGTGTCACGTGCGGGATTCGAACCCACCTTCGGCTAAATAAGTCGCTGCTCTATCACTTGAGCTATCGTGACTTCGTTCAACTAGGACAATAACCTCCCATCCCAACCCCAACTTTCGAATTTTCCCTCCTTTTTGACATTTTCCAAATAATTGAAATAAGTAATTTGGTCAATAGAACACTAAATATAATGAATAAATAAGACGTTTCATCCATCCTTAAATAGTGCCTCCAATCAGCGGGTTCAAGGGAAAGATCTTTCATCAAATTGATGTGGGTATTACGGCTTCTGTTCAGGAGCCACTTCTTACACCATTTTCTCTTCGATTTTTTGCTTTTAATATGTAAATAAACAGAGGAGTAGCACAAGTGATGGTCATCCATTTTGAATTCACTGGTTGACGTTCGGAGCGACTGGCTGTGGAGCGGTCGTGAATGCCCCCTCAAATTTCAGGCACTCCAAATGGAGCTGTACGGCTTGGCGCGGTTCCATTTGGAGTGATCGTGAATAGCCACCTTTAGGGTTCGTGGTCCGACCGACCGAATAACTTTTTTCAATTAATTAATATTTACGTAAGGCATTGGTTGAGAGTGTCACGAGCGGGATTCGAACCCACGATATTCTGCTAAATACGCCGCTGCTCTACCACTTGAGCTACCGTGACTTCGATCCACTCCCGCTCGTGACACTGACTTTTTTATCTCAACCAATGCCTTAGGTAAAGATTAATTAATTGAAAAAAGTTATTCGGTCGGTCGAACCAAGAAATCTAATGGATTAAATCCATGTTGATACCATGTAAATAAATTATTGAAGTAGTGAGGAGCGTCAGGAATGAAGTGTTTTAGAAAAATAGATTTTTCATTTTTTGCCGATGTTTCGACCTATATTCGGGTCATCTTCAGAACATAAAGTGAGGCGCTATTCTTGGGGTGATATTTTTGTTTCGCGTGAATTGTGAAAATTATATTACAATATATATTATAATTTTATTATTATTAATTATAATTATATTACTTCATTCCTCACTGCTCCTCACTACTTCAACAAATTATTGAACAACCGGTCACTAAATAATATGTACATGGTTGTATATAATTCATGTGTAAAATAATTTAATTTTAAATTTTTGGAGACTGCCATTGTGTTAAAACATGATATATAATGCTTCTTATTTACTATCTATATAGTCTTATTTATTAGATTTATTAAGCAAACCAAGCAAAATGTCAAATAAAGTTATAGTTACACAATAAAATAAAAACATTCGAAAATTTGTCGTAAACGATGCTTTTATTGAATGGGAAAGCCAGAGGCAGTTTATACATTTTTTCATGAAATATTTCTTCTTTCTGACTAACTCAAAAATCTATTACATTATCGAACAAATTATAAAATGATTTAAAAATTGTTCAAAATCGTGAGCATCATCAAACCTTTTTTAATATAATTAGTGGCGATAATTCTTTTCCTTCATCTAATAAAATGGGCATTATTTATTTGGACATATTATTAGGTTTGAATGTTTCTGTAGTTTTCGATCAGTTTGCACCGCCTATCCTCGCTGGTTTGGTCTCCGTGCATTTCGCCATCTTCTGTGGTGGATCTGTGTGAATGTTTAAAATAAAACGACCGTACCTGGTAATAATAAACACTTCTTTTATGCGAAATTATGCCAATGTATAGTGTAAATGTCACTGGATCACGAGAAAAAGTATAGTTTCTTATTTGAAGAAACTATCGGCTTACCCTGGATAGTGGGATGCAATGCTCTTTAATTCTTTTAAATTCGCGGATTTCGTATGAAAACAAATTCCAAAAGCGTTATGGAAAAAATCGAAGAGTTCTATTTTCAAGTTTTTAAGCTGTAGCGGCAGTGCGGATATTTATTTACTGTACAATTTAACTAACAATGACTTAAAATTAAATTTCTCTCATTTGACTAACACGAAATGCTTCATTTTTTTATGGGCATTGCGAGAAACTCTACTTTATCGCGTGCACATTCTCAACGATTCCTAATAAATGACACAGTATGTTTGAAACACAATCCATGGAGATCTTAACATGAAGTTGCAAAGGCTAATTAAAAATTCACAAAAGAGTGATAGTTCACGCAAAAACCTTTTTTTATTTCAAAAAGACATTTCACATACTCGCACTTCTTGTGTAAACAAACGAAACATTCGGATTTATGTTTATTGCACTAATTAAAAAATCTGTAGACTGATGTCAGACAATCTTGGTCATAGTTTATTTCAAAACAAATATAGAATGTTAATTCTTAAAAATAAGATATTCTCATTTTTTTCAAATCAGCTGTTTCTGTTAAAACCAAAACAAAACAAATCTAAAATCATATGAAAAAGTTTCTTAACAACTATATCATAGAGAAAATGCGGTGACTCACCTAGAAGAAGACCTATTTTTACTAGTGCTCGGGTATGTTTCCATGTTTTGAGAAAAGTCGGCTTTCTAATTTTGACTGAGTATTTTGTATATAACTACTTTCTATTCTATTCTATTTCTTTTCTAAATGTGGAACTTGTGTACGATTGTGTATTGGTGTTGTTATGGTTTTCCCTATCACCTTAGCAATAGAATTTTTATTCGATAGCATTTTGAAAAATATTCCTCAGTTGAGCCTTCGTCCTCCGACGACGAGAGATACGACAAACAGGCAGACTTACCTGAAATAAACAATAAAGATTATTAATTATAATAAAATAATCTATTTCATTAAAAAGTGCATGGTAAGCATAAAAAATATAACAGCACTGGAACAAAATTTAAAGTTACCGATAACTTTTTAATTCAAAGAAAACTGCATTTGTAAAAAATATATTTATTCATTATACATAGCCATCATGGTGTGCTCTCCGTTTGCCTATGGACTAGTTCAACAAATATTTGGTATATGATGTTATATACATGTATATTATACAGGGTGGTCAGCTTGTGTTTAAAAAGTTTTCAGTGACAGTTCGCCTAAGGTGGAGTAGCATGCCGTAAACCTCATTGTTTTATCTCAATCCGTTCAAAAGTTACTATTTTTTAGTGTTTATTTAAGAAAAACACGTTTTACAAGTACATGTAGGATGTGAAAAAAATGAATTTACAAAATTAAAAAATTTTAGATTAAAAAAAATAATATATAAATAAAATGAATTTATATAATCCTAAAATAAAATTTTGTAGCATTTTTCACATCCTACATGTATTTGTAAAATTTAAACAATGTTTATAAATCCCAGGCCCTGAAGATGATCTCAATAAAGATCGAAACGTAGACACGGTAAAGAAAATGTTCTTCTAAAACCTACGTCACACCAGACCGCATCTTACGATCTCCGAATAATCATTGACTAACGGTCACTAAACACCACACATTTCTAACGTAATTTTTGAACCTTTAATTTAGCACCGATAACATAACTTTTAAACGGATTGAGATTTAAAAAAATGAGGTTTACGGCATTCTACTCCACTTTAGATGTAATATCAAAGAACAATTTTTTTAACGAACTGAGTACCCTGTATAGCAATATATAAACTACATATATAGAGAAAGTGTATGATGTCAAGAAAAATTATGTTTGTTTTTTTGATGTCATCTGTTTTAGCTTGTCAAATAAAAGTCAGAGCATCGAATGGAACAGGTTAAAGTCGTTGAACTATGAGCTCCCTTCCCCAAATCAGTACTTCTAATATATTGACATGCGGGCTATGATGAATTACTCTATTATACCAGAAACCAAGCTTTATTCATCTTCAACCACCTCAAAAATAGACTAGAACTTTCATACGTTGGGGTGCCTATTGACAATTTTAATTGGATACGAATAAACTCACCAAATGGGAACCTTTTGAATTAACCGTAAACCTTTTTGACCCAAATATGACAAACCATAAGATTAGCTTAATATATAATATACGTGAAAGTAAGCTCAGTGTCCTTTCACAATTTCTAAACAATTTACAAGCAACTGAGTAATTGCGTGTATATGATGATCAGTTTATGATGTCCAAAATTGATTGTACATTGACAAGAGGTAATTTTGTGGTCTATCCCAGTGGTTCCCGAAGTGTCCCTAGGGACCCCAGGGGGCCCCGGTATCATTCAGGGGATCCGTGGAAAATTAAAATTGATTTGGGGTTCTCTGAACAACGTCAGGGGGTCCGCGGGTAATAATATAAAATAATATAATATAAAATAGAAGTACGTTGGTTATCTAAAAGTGCATGTTTAAATCGATTTTATGCCCTCTTTGATTCAGTGTTGGATTTCCCGGAAGGCACAGACAATGATTTGCGACACAATTTAATTAACTCAAAATATGACATAGCCTATATGACAGATTTATTTGCCAAATTTGACGAAACTAATTTGAAACTACAAGGTAACCAATTAAATTCAATCAAAACTAAAACCTATCTACGTTTGTTGCAAAACTTTTTCTGTACAAACAAAACTTGGGAAGAGGGAGAATGTACTCAGTTTCCAAATCTTTCGAAATTGCAAATTAGACATGAAGATTTGCTCGCTTACTGTCAACATTTGACAGTACCAAATCTTACCTGAACCAAAGATTTGAAGACATTCTTCATTTGGATATTCCCGAACCCTTTTGCGCGTGGACAAACTCAGATCCCAAACAAAGATGAATCCATACTAATACAGGAGCAGTTTATTGAAATATCCACAAATGAGGAATTTAAACCAATGTTAGAACAAGGATACGACAAATTCTGGTTACAAAAACAGATCTCAATCTTATATCCTGCATTATGGGTACGGAAGTTGTTGACTGCTTTCCCGTCTTCCTATTTGGTAGAACGTGGATTCAGTGAACCTCATCCAAAAAAATCCGACTAGAAATTAATGCTCCTGGGGATTTGCGGTACATATATACTCTAATAATAAGCATGTATACACTCATAACATCTCATCTTCACCCAAGTCATTACGTTTTTATATTTTATTTTAAACAAAAGTAATTAATAGTATAAGTTATATATATTTATAATTTCAATAAATACTTCTTCAACAAACATTTTTTTTTTTAATTTGTAATTTTTATACTATACATTTATGTGGCTTTTTCACTTGGGGGTCCGTGGGCAATTTTTGACTTTAAAAACGGGTCCTTGGTTAAAAAAGTTTGGGAACCACTGGTCTATCCGATCCAAGGAGGACGCATTTCTTTCCTTCCAACAATCGTTTTGCCGTTACCTCTACAACCAATGGCATTTAATGAACGGTTTAGTACATTTTGTAATAAAAGTGCGTTCATTCCAATGTAGAATTATTGATAAAAAATTTAAGTTACTTGACAACTAATGACAGAAATAGATAGATAGATAAATAGATAGATAGAGATAGATAGATAGATAGATAGAGAGAGAGAGAGAGAGAGAGAGAGAGAGAGAGAGAGAGAGAGAGAGAGAGAGATTTGGACAATTGCATTATATATATATGTAATGCAGGGTGGGCGACCAAGATCCGAGGGGTTAAATGCCTGGGTAGACTCGTACCCCATCCCTAAAAGGTCCTGGACTTGGTCGGCTCACGTGTCCTGCATAAACCTCTTGGACCTGTTCACAAACCCCAAGAGTTTGGACCATTTAATCTCGGGGATTGATTTGGTGATGTCCTCTCCTTCAAAAGTTTCAAATCTAGACCTAGCATACATATCACACTGTGAGGTAGTGCCTTGCCGTTTCTTCTTTTATTTCGCAGAAGCGGCAAAAGGGATCTGGTAGAATACCCATTACGGAGAGGTGACTTCTCAGTGGTCAGTGGCCCGTCAGTATACCTTTCAGCCTCCTAATTTCCTTCCTTGAGTTAGAGAATGGCCATTTCGATTCAGCTGGTTTGATTTCTTTAACAAACTCTTTCGATTGCCTGAGTCCGGGGAATAGATCAATTCCTTAAGGAATTGTTTCATACCCCAGTTTTTAATACTCTCTTTCGCTGTGCTCATAGAGGAAGGTAATACCGGTTGTGGGCCGACGCAGTAGTAGAGCCTTCTTTGGCCAGGCTATCCGCCTCTTCATTGCCATACTGTCCTTTATGTGCTGGTATCCAAATAAGGGTTACCTTGTTCTCAAACCTGGAAGAGATTCTATTGATAAGATCTACAGTTTCCTCCACCAGTCTAGATGTTGACAAATCTTTTTGTAATGACCTAAGACTAGCCTGACTGTCAGAAAAAATTCTAATATCTTTATCTTGATTTTATTTTCCATAAGTGTTCTACAACACACATTAATGGCCCAGATTTCCGCCTGAAAAACGGTGGTGTTATTGCCAAGAGGGTTGGAGATGCTAATACTTAATTTAGGTAGATAGATTCCAGCACCACTCCCTTTACCTTTGACAAGTGAATTATATAGCAGTCTATATTACGATGGTCATCATCCACCCTATAATTATATTCACAAGGAGTGACTTGAAAGTACTTTTTTCCCAAAGGGGTTTTAACCTTTTTATCGCTAACGCTTAATAATTGGCCGTTAACCTTACTCAGTAGTTGTAGGATTTTCGAGTGACCTATGTTATTGCGCTTATGATTCCAGCTGCCTTCACTAATTAAGCCGGATATTGTCTTTATTTAGTTTAAATTGCATAAACAAATAACAGGTCATGCATCAGTCATATATAAAGTGCATAAGGCATTCAAAGCTCGAAGGTTCAATGAACAGTATATTTATTTTCTGGAGGTAACACGCTTTTACTTCATAATTATTGTAAAGAGGTGTTTCCTTTACAGTACCGAACTACATACTCAGAAATGTAACAAAACATGTTTACATGGACGGTCGAAGAGCCAGAATTCATGACAAGGAAGTAACAATTCTGCGGTTGGATGGAGCCAGCCCAAACAAAGTTTATAGCTTATTTCTCCAAAATATCCCCTTTTAGCTGACTTCCTGTCCGGTTTCTCGATTCGCCGAAGAGAGCGAGAGTGAAATGGTAGGACGACAGGCCGTTTTATATGTGATATGGAGGTGGGAGTTGTGCAAGCGATCACATCAGTGAAAGTTTTCACTTTCCTTATATACATCTGGCGCATTCCTGCCCGGCGGCCGTTCCCCGGAGATTCTAAGCCACCCTAAGCTTCCGAACATTCACTCTCGCTTAATTTAACGCCCACAGATTCCGTTTTTATAGGCTTACATAAAATTTAATCCGAAAACTGGCTAATTGCTCACGGCATAGCTGCAGATCAAAACATTTTTTTGAATTCTTTCAAAAATACGGCCGCTTCATGCTCAGCACATTTTGTCTTGATAAAATAAACAGAACTGAAAATGAAACTTAAAATCTCGATCCCGTTATATACATTCAACCCTCACAAATTAATTATTGGTAATAATTATCTTGTTAATGATCTAACATAATCATGAGTGTGTGGCATGCGCGAAGGCATTCCACTATAAATTCCACTTTCCATTATAAATTCAGTAAACAATAAATCTGTAACAATAAAAATCATGCTTTCCCGTTTTCACCTACCTAATCAAAGTAAATAAAGAGGCATCAAACCTATCGTACATTATCCTGGTTGAATATAAAGTTTTGTGAGTAGAAGTGTTTCACTTCTGCTGGTCACCGACCACTTCAATTGGCGAACTAGCTTCTGTGGATATGACCACCAGATTGAGAATCAATTGCTTTTCAGACATGAGTTATTGACATCACTACAATTAATGCAGATAAATAAATCAAACGCATGGCTCTGAAGCACATTGTCAAACTCCCAAAACTTCTAAATGGTACCAACACCGACAAGGTCACAGTTCAATCCGTTGAACATGGAACGCCCTATTATTGGGGCAGATATAATCACTCAGTCGTCTTGTCTTTAACGCTTCAGGATCTTACGTCAAGGGAATCATACTGGCCAACTTAGCATTGATTTCGGTTTTTCAGCAAAACTCTAGATTCGGAGGACTCAAGGATTTCCCACAGCTCACCAAGCCAGAAACAGATCACCCAACACGAGGTGGAACACGTCACACTACCGGACATCCCACCTCTGCTAGAGTACAACACCCAGGTATACACCAACGGGCCAATTAGGAATTCCAAGCATTCTTGACAAGGGAATTCGCAGTTCACGCTCAGCATCCAAACCAAATGGTGCAATCTGCGCAGTGAAACGCTCCGATCATTCTAGATAGGTAACGTTCTCTCACATAACCGATACCATATAGATTCGTAAACATGGACGACTTACTTGTGGCTTCTAATCTGCGCAGTGAAACGCTCCGATCATTCTAGATAGGTAACGTTCTCTCACATAACCGATACCATATAGATTCGTAAACATGGACGACTTACTTATGGCTTCTCAACCGAAAAACAGCACAAACACTTGAAGGTTGGCCCAAGGGATAGCACAACTTGTAGCCAAAATGCAATTAATGATGGGTGCTCTATCGGCATATATAAATTCTGACAATGTAGAATATAGAAGTCGTCTAAATTTTTTTACGCCTTTCTACTTGCCCAGTAGTTCTCTGTCGTATACTCCTGGCGAGGACTTAGTGCGAACCTGTTGCTCGGGGGTACCGTTCGCGGTTTCCTTCCGAGGGCAGTGTTCCTCTTAAGGGGTGGTTAGACATTCCACTTTAAACAAAACCCATTTTAAGCGCTCAGAGTAAATACGGTAAAGTTATCTGTCGTACGTGGAGTATTTATTTTGTCCAGTTAAGAATCACTCGGAGAACCAAGTTGACCGATTCGGTCAAGTACGTATGGAATATGATTCAGTTCATGAACGAAAGAAACGTGTGAACCTCAAACAGTACAACTGTCAGAGCTTACAGCAGAAGGATTTCCTAGCATTTCATTCTAACCTATTCCAAAGGATACCTAGGTAAATAGCGCTGTCGAACTAGCGGGTACCATCCAGAGGCCAACGGAAAAAAAATCGAACGTTGGCATTGCATATCAAGAGCCACCCTGACAGCAGATATTCACAACACCACACGAGCAGACCTTCTACAATAACAACAACAGTACTTAAACGGCTTATGTTTAACACCGAACGTCGAAAAATGTATTTTACCAAAGGAATTTGTGTTTGGGCAACTTCAACTACCTACTAACTACGTAGCGCCAACAGACAAACCTCTGCGTCAGCTGCACGAATACATTATCTACAGCAATTTGATCAAACCAGAGACATCAGACACTTTTCGTTTCAATGTACTCCAGGATCGCATACGCCTTTAAGAGGGTACAAGAATTTTGTACATGATTGACACCACCATACGAAAGACCTTATAAAGTCATAAGGTGCAAGGACAAAAAACTCAACAAACAACTCCCAGACTGCTAAGTAGAAGTGATTATCAAACACTTAAAACTACCAACTACTACCACCTGACTATACTTTTTGTAAACGTACTAATATAGCCTGTCCGTAACACTAATTGTAACTTATACTAACTCTACCTAATCTAATATAGCTTTAACCAAGCTAAAACCCTAACCTAATCTTGCCTAACTCAACCCATGGGCACCCCCAATAGTATAAAATCAATGGGTTGCAAAAGAAATAAAATTATTGTGAATCCAAGTTAAGTAATCACTCGAAGAAGACTTTTTAAAAAGAGAAGAAACTTTATTGTCAAAACTGTACAACGTTTAATTTTAAGCCGACAGAGTGATGGGCAGAAGGGTATCGTAAGAGTAAGGCAAGGATATTTGGGGATTAGGGTTTTTATATTAGTTTAAAGAAATGCTGATTAAGATGATGGGCGGCCGTCTGGACCCGCCAGACTGCTGACGTGTTGGTCTGAGGGGCGTTTGGTTATTCCATAACTTCCATCCCAAAAATATTGAGCCTGATATGGAGAAGCGACCCGCACTGGACCGCTCAGCCAATAGATGTACCTCAAAGTTCCAAGAACTTAGTTTGGTAAAGGAATGGAGTTGCAGACTTAGTTAACATGGCGTGATCGTCCAGGACGAGCAAAGCAGGAAGGACCCAGAGTGTAGTTGGCCCGTTGTCTGATATTTTACCGTTCCGACCTTCCAAGGGCCATCATCAACTGTCCTCTTCGTATGTAGGATATTTTCTGTTGAAATGGCCCACCAATGCTGCCATTTTCTTTAAATTGTATTTTTTGCTCGAATTTTAGTGTTAGAGGGTCATATTGCAGTTTCCGGCAACACAAAACACAGGTTCAAATCATCATGACAACGCTAAAGGACCGTCCAACGAGCCACAAAATCTCGTTAACTCTCACGGAGCGGGAACAACTGTTGAACGTGACGTCCATTTTCAGTAAACACCCCCGTGCAGTCGGCTGAAGGTAACTCCGACCTGAAATTGAAAATGGCGAAATGCCGAAAAACTCAGACCAACCCAGCGGAGGCAGACAGACCAGAATGATCGGACCAAATTACAGGTTCATCACTCCGCAGACCACATGGAGAAATCGCACAATGTAATGGATTTGTTTACCACAGGAAACTTCTATTTCAGAACTATTTTTTTTAGAATTTGATTTCTGTCTTGAACATTAAACGATGCCTGGGAAGTAGATGAAATATAATATTTCATTAAGAAATAATTCAAAAATATGTGATTTTCTGAAAACGTAATTGTTCTTTCTCTAAAGATAGACTTTTCGTGCTTATACTTAGCCTTGAGTTTCCTAGGTGCTAACTCTCTCGACTCACATGAGTCGTCATTTTTCTTATTTTACAATCAATTTATGTAAGATACTGTAATTTTAATTCGTAAACACATGTTAAAAGGTTATTTGCATGTAAATTTATTCAAGATGTCTCAAATCTATTTGACTGTCAATGGGAAAGTAATTTACAAACGGAGACACCATGGGAAAACGACGATCAAGGTTTAACTAATTCAATCCGGGATGTTTGCCTTCCTCCGAGAGAATCCACTCCTCCTTATTGAATAGACAATGTCTTCATTTTTGTCCAAAAGTTATGAACACGCGACGTTATTTATCCGTTTTTATTGTTTGAGTTGGCCTTGCGTGATCTAGTGTTATGTAAGAAATATGTAGTTTTAGACGAGTATTTAATAATATACAGAGCTTGCTGAGAATCATAAAAATCTTGGAGAAATGAAGTAGAAATATTATAAAATTCAAATATGTTATACATAAATTACACAAGGATTAAAGATAGCTAATACTTCATTTATTTATTATACTTAAAATGCTAATAACTTTTTTTTTTACTTGTCCGGTGCTCAGTAGAAAATGGGTAATGAAAACTGAGCGGACAACTTTTCGAAAACCTTGAGTGACCAGTTACAAAATACAGTGGCGCAATAGTTAAAAATTCCCAAGCTTGAACTTGCAATAGCAATTATTCTTATGATCACTGTTCATTAAATCGTTGATTTTGCTGCCTTTTTTCGAGGCAATCAACAAACTTCAGAATCCATTAGATTTCGTGGTCCGATTGACCAAGTAACATTTTTCGATTAATTAATCTTTATGCAAGGTATTGGTCGAGATAAAAAAGTCAGTGTCACGAGCGGGATTCGAACCCACTTTGAAAAATGGCAAAAAGGAGGGAAAATTCAAAAAGTTGGGTTGAGATGGGAAGTTGGCGTCCGAGTGGATCGAAGTCACGAAAGCTCAAGTGGTAGAGCCGAAGGTCGTAGGTTCGAATCCCGCTCGTGACAACCAAAACCTTACTTAAAGATTAATTAATTGGAAAAAACTTCAGAATATAAATTCAAAACAACTTTCTTTTTTGTCTTCCTTTTTTTGTTATTATGAACAAAATCAATTCGAAACATACTATTTAAACCATTCAATACAAACAAAGAACAATGCTGTGTGAAACGTTTTAAAAATTTAAGTCTCGCGGAATGTCTGTTATATTAATAATTACAACGTGCTGTCCCTGATTCGACCGATTTCAAGTAGATGTAAATAATAAATATATGTACATCAAAAATCGAAAATATTGGAGTAGATATGAAAAATAAATTTGCCAAAATAATTAAAACACTACCAAGGACATATGCATCCTTTGCAAGCCTACATAGGTCTGATTAGATCTGAGAATGAAACAAAGTAGATACTTTACTTGAGCAACAATTTTAATATTTGAAAGTAGAATTTTAAAATTAATTATACAAAAAATTGTATTATGGCTCAAAAACGAAAAATGACAGGGGGATATTATCATGTTGTCACATGATGGAATTAATGTGTCTTACAAAACGGGAATATTACGGGTCCTTGGTCGCGAGCAGTACGTTTCACGTTCTTTCAAGAAGTCAACGGACTGTGGAAATCCTTGGCTGAAGACCGCGGGCCTTGCTTGTATCCCGGGTCTACGCCGGTTGCGTACGGTCCCGTTGCGCACTGCTGCCCGACTGACTATTCGGTGAAAGGTCAAAAAAGTTAATTTTTTAACGTGTGATCATATAAAAGTTAAAAAGTTACCTACTTTAGACAAAATCGTCGCCCTTCACGCTCGAAGCCTGGATCAAGTGCACATATTTTATTTATATCTCAGACATCTATTTGGCCAAGCTTACTTAAAATAGAAACCGTTATATGCTTGATCTCAAAAAAAGTTTCTCCACTCTCCATGTAAAATTTGTGACAAAAACAGTCTTTATGTCCTTGTATCCTTTAAGCAAGTCTGAAGAAATGAAATCGTAATGATGTTAGAACAGAATTTTTTATGTCAACCAAAAACCTTACATAAAAAAGAATAATTATTTGAAAGAAGTAACTTGGTCAATTGACCACTAAAACATGAATGGATTAATATTTAATAAATAAATGCAGTATCACTTCACTAATAGCTTCCTGTGGCCACTTCCTAAGTCGCTGAGAATCGAATCCTGATTTCACGACATTCGAAAATGGCAAAAAGAGCAAAAATTCAAACGGTTGTAGGTTGGGATGGAGAGTTGGTGTCCGAGAGGATCGAAGTAACGATAGCTCAAGCGGTAGAGCAGCGGCATATTGCCGAAGGTCGTGGGTTCGAATACCGCTCATGTCACTGACTTTTTTCTCAACCAAAAACCTAACATAAAAAAGAATAATTAATCGAAAGAAGAAACTCGCGTAAATTGACCACTAAAGTATAAATAGATTAGAACAGAATGTTCGTTCTTATCGTTACCGTACAGTTTTACTTAACTTTGTACTATAGCCCATGCTTATTCATTGTTTAGTACTAACTAAATTGAGAAAATACTAGTCGCTTGAAGTTGTTTTCAAGATTACAAGACAAAATTACAAACGAGATCTAGTTACGAAATTAACGCTTTTACACCTGATGATGTACGGAAGATAAGTTAGTGTCAGCAAGCTACGGATGCCTAAGAAAGGACAAGAAACTTTACGAGTGATTTAACTTGTAGTGCTCAAGTTAATAGAAATATTTTTCTACTACTGCATACTAACCCCAAGCACCTGTCTGAAGTATTTAAAATGCTCCTACGTATCTGTTCAAAAGGTAGTTATTTGCGATTAAAACTGTAAAAAGCATTATTTTACCAAGCCAATGAACGTTTACCAGATAGCAGAAAGGGCATGTAGCATGTGTTTTTTGAATTTTGAAGTATTGAATCACTATGACTTCATATTCTGGGAATCTTTGGACTTTGGTGCTCCACTGCCAGTAAATGATTTTTTTTTTTGGTAATTCTGTTTATTTTTAATGTGCGGTGTTCAGTGACCGTTAGTCAATGATTATTAGGAGATCGTGAGATGCGGTCTGGTGTGACGTAGGTTTTAGAAAAACATTTTCTTTATCATGCCAACGTTTCGCTCTTTATTGAGACCATCTTCAGAGCCTGGGATTTATAAACATTGTTTGAATTTTACAAATACATGTAGGATGTGGAAAGAAATAAAATAATTAAATTTATACGATGCTAGAAAATTTTAGATTTAAAAAAAATTTCTAGCATTGTATAAATTCATATTTTTTCCACATCCTACATATATTTGTAAAATTCAAACAATGTTTATATATCCCAGGCCCTGAAGATGATCTCAATAAAGATCGAAACGTTGGAACGGTAAAGAAAATTTATTTTTAATGTTTTTCTTTGTTTAATTCTTTATTGAACCTTCTTTACATTTTGTTAATTTAATTTCGTTTGGTTGCCTTTTGCTGTAGCATATTTTTTAAATCCCCACCTAATTTTTCAATCTACATATCTATATTTGTGGAAAGAATAAAACCTTATTTAAGAACTCATTTTCTTTAATGTTCATTCTAAATTTCGTAAATTTATAAGTTTTATAAGCACCGTTAAGAGGAATTGGTTCCGACTGACAATGAATAGAAAAGTGGTTTGAAGTCATTTGAATATAATTTACTCTTGGGTCAGCGCACACCTTCACTTTTACTTTACTCTAATGTGAGAAATAATTAATTAATTTCTGTATGTAATGTGACATTACATAACGTTGTTGTTACTTCTAATCGAAATCCAAGATTATTTTGGCTTTTTAATGGAAATGGATGTTGCAATCTGAGAATGGGAAATTATTTTGTACTCAGATTAGATGCCTCATATAATTTTTAAAAAATTGTTTCCACTTTGGAAGGATTCTATTAATGTTCAAACGGATAAAAGTTCTGTTAATTAAAACCGATGTATTACAATTATCCAATCGGAAAATAGTTAATGCCATGTTTGGACACTTCCTGCAATTTGGGCTACATCGTGGTACACGGTCTGTTCTATAATAGCTGTTTACTGGAAGTTCTATTTTATCAATGACAAATTCGTTTTATACATAACTCAGCACATAATTTACCGGCTCATAACATGCAGATCAAATTTAAATTCATCAAAAGAGTTAAAAGCCCAAATTTGATATTGTATGAATTTACCATATTCTGGATGCTAAAGAACCTTTTATATGTGCTTGATAAACTAAATATCGTTTTTTAATACTGCTTTGTAATATACATAATAAGATTATTGTAAAAGTCAAAATTTATCAAAAATAATTTACAATGAAAAGTCAGTTACAACAAGACTGCACAACCCCGAGGGTACTTTAAAAAAAAAATAAAATTGTTTTCTGAAATCGAGTTACCAGTTATTTCATAAAAATTAGGAAGCCGTGAAATTTCATAAGTTAGCAATGTGCCCCCACACGACAATTAAACGTAAACGGATATTTCTGAAGGACTATCAGATAAACACTGGCCTTATTCCAGCTGCGCACGGCTACTGTCGAATAGATTTGACTCATATTTGCATTTTATATTTCCGTCTTACCACGCAAAAAAAAGTTTAACAACGTGACGGTACATATGGATAATGTGAACAATTTTAATTCCTATCATTAATTCTAATTATTATTGTTTTATGAATGAAGAGGCCTGATGGAGGCATAGGAACTGAGGAAAGGTTGGTCGAAATACAAAAGCATTTTGATTTTGATGTCAGCCCTGATTCATTAAATACTCGCATTAGTTGCTCGATCATCATATTGAGTTATGTTTATAAAAAGTTACACTTATGTTTTTGTTTTAGACGCATTGTGAGAATGAACTTATTTATTAGCGTGAATAGAGGGACATACCCAATAACCCTCACTTATAGTTTTGGAATAGGATGATATAAAAATCTGAATTACTAGAATGAACGGTATGTATGAATGATTATTCAGAAATCGTGAGATGCGGTCTGGTGTGATGTAGGTTTCGGAAAAACATTTTCTTTATCGTGCCAACGTTTCGATCTTGAGATGATCTTCAGGGCCTGGGATTTACAAACATTGTTTAAATTTTTAAATACACGTAGGATGTGGAAAAAAGTGAATTTATGCAATGCAAAAAAAAATGTTTTTTTTTATATTCAATCAAAGTATTTCTTCTCTCTCAAAGTGTTTGTTTTCTGCGTAAAAAAATTTTTTTTTTTGCATTGTATAAATTCACTTTTTCCACATCCTACATGTTTTTGTTAAATTTAAACAATGTTTGTAAATCCCAGGCCCTTAAGATGATCTCAATAAAGATCGAAACGTTGGCACGATAAAGAAAATGATTTTCTGAAACCTACATCACACCAGACCGCATCTCACGATTTCTGAATAATCATCGACTAACGGTCACAAATCACCACATATTTCTACATGGTATGTATTTGACCCAGCTGTCGACCATTACGGAATCTAACTTCTGTGGGAATGACCAACGTTGCAGAACAGAAAAACAATCGAAGACTCAATAGTTTATAGTCTTAAAAGCTTAGTTATTAAAGACGGTAGTTTAATTTGTAGGTGTGGTGAAGATCAGACGAGACATGATCTGGGGATGAGCCGAAGAAGGTTGGTGAAAAAACCGTACCTGCTGATGCCAGCTACCCCGGTTGGTTACACAAGATATTTCCATGTAACCGCGGCTCGGCTTTTTGTACCGCGTTACGTCCCAACGGCGAACGCCTTTTGTTGCGTTTTTGTGATACCTTCGGATAGAAGGTTGGCTGGTACTTACATAACCCCACACTTTTATAACTTTACTGAAACCGACACGAAGGATGGGAACTGAGTGTAGGCGATTTCCTACGGGGGTTTGCCAGGTGAAGAAATTGTAACAGCGGGGATAGACCAACCAAAATGATCGGAAACACCAAACTACATCGTTGTTGGTTCAATGAATAAAATTAATACGGATTCTTCAGATACCTAGCCCTAACGGTCTTCATATCACTAAATAAACGGTTCGTTTTTGTACAAAATTATGCTCAAGAGTTCCTGTAGTTACATCTAGAAAGATCAGAGGTTTTTGTTACTTAAGAATTGACACAGTGCAAATCGTATATATTTTCTTCTTGCATTTTGGTATTAACAAATTGGTGATATTGGTATGAAATTACTTCTCTAGGATTTTTGGTTCTTGTTATTTAATAATCATCTAGTTCAACAATTCTATCTTCCAGGTTTTCAGTACTTACGTTGGTTTTATTCCTGGTGTTTGTTATTTAACTGATAAACAATCAAACAATGCAAATATATTCTTATTAAAATAATCTGAATAAAACCTGTAAAGATCCTATTAATTACACATTCAAATTTGTTTTTATTTTCGATTTAGCTTACTAGGACGTAGATTAGTATTTTTTTCTTCTAATGCTACTTAACGCAGTTGCTACCTTCTTTAAATGTTAAGCTATAGGTCCATTTAACACAGTTGCAATGAATCTGGGCTAACTTGACTGGATTTATTCATAGCATTTAGTTTGCATTTCAATTTTCCATTGTCTAGATAAATTATCTATGATTATCGACTTTGGTGGCCTTAATCCATTTGCTTGAGGTTTTTTATTGTAATTTAATGATTATTCAGAAATCGTGAGATGCGGTCTGGTGAGATATAGGTTTCAGAAAAACATTTTCTTTATCATGCCAACGTTTCGATCTTTATTGAGATCATCTTCAGGGCCTGGGATTTACAAACATTGTTTAAATTTAACAGAAACATGTAGGATGTGGAAAAAAGTGAAACCCTGAAGATGATCTCAATAAAGATCGAAACGTTGGCACGATAAAGAAAACGTTTTTCTGAAACCTACATCTCACCAGACCGCATCTCACGATTTCTGAATAATCATCGACAAACGGTCACTAATCGCCACACATTGAAATTTAAAATGATTTTATAAATTTCATCACTTCTCCAGGTTCGAATCTCCAAAGAACACCGGACACCCTGAAGTCGATATGACATCTGCTGAGGCTATCGGCTATCTCCGTAAAAAAAGAGTCTCAACTCTGTCTTTTTTCCCAAACCATTGTTTATATTTGAAAGCAAAAACACGGAGACTTTTTTCTACGGGGGTTAGCCTATAGCCGCAGCAGATGTCATATCAACCTTAGGGTTTCGGGTGTTTTTCCATTGCAAAAGAGCCCATTTTGAACAAGTTTTTATTCAGGGCCGCTGAGATTCGAACCAGGGACACTTAGAGACGTCATTCATAACATCTCTACTAAGGATACTAAGGAAAAACATATACTCTCCTCACATTTCCTTTAACATTTAACTAACTACAAATGTAGATCAATTATGAATATATAAGTAATTTAAAACCAAACAGAGTTCAATCAATTTGGACAATTTCTTTTTTTCAAAATCGAAATTTTCGTTGCTTTTTATGTAAAGGGAGTCTAACAAATCAATCAAGAATTACGTGTGTTTTCCATAACAGCTGAACAATCATTCCATTAGTTTTGTAATAGGCGATGATTATTCGACCTTGGTAACTTTTGTACGCCGAGATATGTGAATTGAAATGGAATTAAATTTCGTTCTGTCAGGAAAAAACCATTGCACCTACTAATCTTTGTTAACATCATTTTTCCAAAATATACGACTAAAAACATTCCTATTTCGCTGTAACTTTTTTTTTAATTGTGTTATGACACGGTAAACTTATCATTTAAATTCTGATTGTGAAATACAAATGACTTTGCAATGTCATCATCGAAAATGACAACTCGAAGTTGTCAGTGTTTATTTATTTTAATATTTTTAGAAAAACATGATCTAAACTGATTCATAAAATATACATCAAGTCTAGCACAAAGTTTATCTTTTTAAAAACATTAGGCATCAAAAAATGGTTTCAAACATAATTTTTTTTAAATAAACACTTCATGATGCTACAAATCCAGGGAATACGGATAATATACGGAGATTGAATTTTGAAAATTTATAAAATCCTGGAGTCTAGTAAGACTGAGGTGGAGTCCGTACATTTATCATTTATGTTGAATCATCCTAGATCTTAAGGGACGATAAGTTGCTAGTAAATATAGAAACTTGATTTAAGCATTTCTTTTTTAATGGTCTTGCGTGATTGTATTTTATTTTTGTCCTTACATAGTAAAACTACTAGTTAACTAGTTAAATTTAACAGAAACAAGTAGGATGTGGAAAAAAGTGAAGCCCTGAAGATGATCTCAATAAAGATCGAAATGTTGGCATGATAAAGAAAATGTTTTTCTGAAACCTACATCACACCAGACCGCATCTCACGATTTCTGAATAATCATCGACTAACGGTCACTAATCACCACACACAGTAGTAGTAAATTAGTTCTATCATAGTTAAAAAGTTACTTAAAAATAGCGGTTTGCCAGTGTTTAAGTTGTCCTGTCAATCATATACCATTCGTGTAAATCTATTATTACTTTGTTATAATTTTAATTCCCTTATCTTTCATTTTCCGGCTAATTTTGTAATTCAGACAACACAACCGACTGACTTTTTTTAAGCAATTTGAAGTCACTAACGATAAGATCAAGTTTCTACAGTTGATCACGAAATATCTCCAGATGGGAATAGAACGATAAAGTCTAAAAGGTAATAATTGGAAAAATTATTATCGAAATAAAACAGCATTGATCAGGATCATTGCAATATGATGAAATACATTGTTGTGAAAACAAAATCACACTCCTGTGAAACCAGTTGGGCAGGTGTATCAACAACCATCGTTCTGGAATGCATAAGGAAGGATGACCTTCGTCGAATGTTAGACCGCACGAAAAAGAAAAACTTCTAGAAAAAGATTGTTTTTTAATAAATAAATTTATAAATAAATAATAAATTCTTATGCCTGTACGTGCAAATCGAGTTTTCCGAGTCACAAGAACGTGTTGTTGAAAACTGAATTTTCCTAAGTTCATTTTTTTCAGGTGCAGAGGTCATATAAACCCTCAGGGTGCCGGTGTTAAAAAAAAAAAAGCCTATTTGTATGTATGTCGGGTTCGAATCCAGCGGCCCTGTATTCGAACCCGGGACCTTTACCTTACGTGATGACCGCCGTGTCAACGACTAAACCGTTGCGTCCACCGACGCCCCTAATTTTAAATTTAATTAATTTTTATTTTGTAAGGTTATTTTTTAATAATGAGCACATGGCCTTTTTTATTTAAAACTTGATTTTTCTCTTTTTTACAGTAGTGTCGCGTTTCAAGCAGTATGCTCATCTTCTGGAACTTTTGTTAGTAATATTTTCCGCATAGATTTTGAACGTTTATGTCGCAACGTCGACACTACTGTAAAAACGGGATAAATTTTTATATAAAAAGTACCACGTGCTCATTATTGAAAAACTGGCCTTACAAAATAAAATTTATACAATTTCATGTGGAAAAGAAGAAAACAACTAAATCTATGAACAACATTATTTAATTAATAATATGAATTGTCTGGCTCCCCACACAATAAAAAAAATTTAAATCATCAAAATTTATTGACGCGCTTAATATATATTTTTAATTTTATTCAGGCAGACACAAGTCCAATTTGATTTAAACGTTTAAGTCGAGAATTTGGTTTTGACCTGGGTAAAATTGTTGTTAATCTAGTCGTTTTTGGGGTATATATTTTGTTAAGGTCAAATAAGACTTTCTGCGGAGAAAGAGTTGCTTATGCAAAGTTATATTACATAACCGATGCTTAACTTGGAAAGGTCGATGAGAAAATTAACATAATATCATTGTAAATAAAGTGTGTTGAGGCAATTTACTTAATTTTATTTATAGCAAATGTCAAAAGTCTGAAAATGAGTTTATTTCAAGGATGATTGGCGTGCTCTTTTTGATTCGACGTGCATCGAGAATGACTCACATCGGATGGGCTTGGCTCCAGCTGAACATCTTTCTTATCCTTTCGGCCCGCGCTGCCGGAGGCTCCATGGCTGGATGAAAATCACTTGACGGGCACACAACACAGACTGGCTGGCCGTCTCTTTGTCTCTTCTGGTGGGGATGAGGAAGAAGTGAAAGTCGACCTTTCCCGTAGCTCACTCTCCCTTCTCAGATTAAACGCACAGGTCGAAACCGTGCGAGCCCCCAAGGACGCCAGCAAAGAATCACCAACGAACTCGAGGACCGACCAACGATCCCGAATAATTTTTTCTTTACTGAAAAAATTTCTTTTCCTTTGTACCTATACTACAGGGTGTCAGGCTAATCGCGTCACAAACTTTGCCAGTGAATTTCACACCTCCAGACAAAATGTGTGGTGTTTAGTGACCGTTAGCCAATGATTATTTGAAGATCATGAGATGCGGTCTTTTGTGACGTAGGTTTTAGAAAAACGTTTTCTTTATCGTGCCAACGTTTCGATCTTTATTGAGATCATCTTCAGCGCCTGGGATTTATAAATATTGTTTAAACTTTACAAATTCATGTAGGATGTGAAAAAATGAATTTACAATATTAAAACAATTTAGATTTTAAAAAAAATAATATGAATTTATACAATGCTAAAAAATTTTAGATTAAAAAAAATGAATTTATACGATGCTAAAATAGCAATTTCTAGCATTTTTAACATCATACATGTATGTGTAAAATTGAAACAATGTTTATAAATCCCAGGCTCTGAAGATGATCTCAATAAAGATCGAAACGTTGGCACGATAAAGAAAATGTTTTTCTACAACCTACGTCACACCAGTCCGTTCCCACGATCTCCGAATAATGTGAAAAAAATTCGTACAAACCATGGCCCGATACTCAACCCTTTCGTTGATATTCAACATTTTATTTTTTCAAGTATCTACGTTTTTCGTCACAAAATCTATTTTTAGCTCTTGAACCATTCATGTTTGTCAAAATCCGAAATAATCATTGAAAAGAGCGTTAAATTTCCGGTAAGAAGGCACCCTTATACAACTTTTAATGTTTTGGTAACAAAACAAACACTAAAACTTTCAAAAATTGCCAAATTTAAATTTAGTATAAAACAGAATTTGTAACCTCATTAAAATAATACACGGTAGAGCTTGACAAATTTCATACAAACTTCATCGTTTAATAAGCGTTCTAGAGTTATACCCTTTTCTTTAATTACACCAAACCAAAATGATTCATGTCAGAAGAACGTAAAGAAAAAACAAACAAAACACATAAAGAATAGACAATAAGCATAGCGAACAACTAAAATAGACAAATTAGACAAACTATCTACACTACCAAAATATCTAACAAAAAAAATAATCCCATTCTTAAAAAAGAGCGGTTTGAAACTGTTCAACACTTGATGGAAGCGGCGGTCGAGGTCTAACCTGCCTCTTTATCAAGTTCCATAAGTCTTCTAAAGGATTCATGTCAGGAGAATGTAAAGAAAAAATAAACAAAACACATAGAAATAGACAATAAGCACAGCGAACAACCAAAGTAGAAAAATTAGACAAAATATCTACACTACCAAAATATCTACCAAAAAAATAATCCCATTCTTCAACAAGAGCGTTTTGAAACTGTTCAACGCTTGTTGGAACCGGCGGACGATGTCAAACCTGTCTCTTTATCATGCCCCATAAGTCTTCTATGGGATTCATGTCAGGAGAACGTGCTGGCTGCGATCGGGCATTATCTAGCATTAATAGGAAGTTGTTCCCAATAGATAGAGCGACTGGAAAAACTTCCAGAAGAATTTCCCCAATGTACCTTAGTACTGTCAAAGAGCAATTCTGTAAGATAATTCGGTACAGGCATAGATGTTGATTCCACCCCATGCCTGACTGTCTTCGATAAGGATGTGACTCAAGCATAACACGTAAAACAACGTGTTCTCCACGTTTTCTACACACAGAGTCCCGGTCATTTGATTGCCTCAAACTAAACCTGCAGTCATCTGTGAAGAGGGCAGTCCCCATTGTTCAAGTGTACAAGCGAGGTGCTGATTTGCGAATAGCCAGAAGGTTATATTTACTCCGATGAATTGGATTTTTATTCATTTTAATTTAATTTTAGTCCTGTACAAAAAGGGAACCATTGACTAAATCTTCTTATGATTGCAAATACGGTTCCCATAGATAAAACATAATGAAAATGTGTGACTACATAGTATGTGTCGTGTAAGGCATCGATAGTTGAATTGGCTAAGATTACTCCAGTTATACCACCAATGGTAAATAGGAAAACAAATTCCATGGCTGACATAATTGAAGGGGATAACCATGCCATTTTCTACCATGCCTTTCCACTCTCCAGATGGAGAACAGTTAGAGACTAGACTATTCTCACGAAGCCTTTTGATGACTGTTTTAGAGGCCACCCTTACATTACGGACCGTTTGGAGATGGCTTACGTCAAGGAGCCGTTAAATTCGATGCCGTAGTGCTGTAAAATCAATAAAAAGATCAGATGATCTTTCTAGCCATAGTACATCACTGTCAACCACTACTTCCGGGTTTACCCATATCAGTTTTTCTTATTCCTTGATACAGAGGAAGTATGCATGTGTCAATCGTTTTTATCGCTGGTGTTCCATCTGCTGTGCCATACCTTACCTTCCAATTTTTAGTTTTTTTTTTGGGAGATTGGGGGATTATCAGTCAAAGTAGAATAATTAGACAAAATATCGACCTACCAAAATATCTAACCAAAAAATAATCCCACTCTTCAACAAGAGAACCATTTTTGTTGTACGTTAAGAATTGCTTCTCTTTAATTTGCCTTGTACCTACTTTGAAGGACTGGTTGGACATAGGCAATAACGTGGAGCTATCCTCTGGCTTTGTTCCAGTACAGTTATTTACTTTTCAGGCTTGGTTGCCCTCCGTAAATCCTATCCATAAATATACAAATTTATACTGTTCAAACTATATCCGTTATTTGGGCGGATAGTTCTATGGATCTTTAAATATATATTAAATTGTTCGAGCCGTCAAGAGTAATTACAAGAATAAATCGAATATCTGAATATTTTACGCTGTACTTCATGGATTTTTCTTCTATTAGCAAAAGGTGCGGTCCGTAAGTTTACCTTCCAGCATAAGCGTATGACATTATTCTGGTAATATCCTCAGGTTTGATTCCTCGCACCATATCATTATTGTTTTTACGACTACTTTGAACCTTTTCCGACGAGTGTCTAACTAAACTCTCTAAAAAACACGAGCGTGTCCGCTTGATTGTTATGCCGACAAGGCTGAGTTCAGCCCGTTATGAAAGCATGACATCCATTTCGATGCAGGAACATTTTAATTGACAAGCCGTGAAACCCCTGTCTGATTGGGCTTTCGGTTGAACCGGGGATAATTGTGTTTGCATTCATTTAGAAAATAAAGCATAAATTAGCATATTATACGAGTTTTCATGAAGTACTAAATAAACTAGAAAATTAATTACTTTTCGTGAATTATGAAGAACAGTGAGAATAACCGGGCTCACCCATATCCACTTTGTTGATCCTAATTTTGAGAAAAATCACCAACCTAATCAATCGAAATTGATATTTATAGATATATTATTATTGTATATCTTCATTTTTACAACTAACCCTATTTACTTCTAATAACTGCATATGCGTCATTATAATATCTCACTGGCACTCTCAATACACACAGTAACGACACATTTACACAGAAAACAAACACTTTGAGAGAGTGCAAATACTTTGATTGAGTCTAAAATTTCTACCATTGTATAACTTCATTTTTTTCACATCCTCCATGTATTTGTAAAATTTAAAGAATGTTTATAAATCCCAGGCCCTGAAGATGATCTCAATAAAGATCGAAACGTTGGCATGATAAAGAAAATGTTTTTCTAAAACCTACGTCACACCAGACCGCATCTCACGATCTCCAAATAATCATTAATTACCGGTCACTAAAGACCACACAGTTAATTGATCATTCTGACCACTTTTTCGTAATTAGGTGCTTTAGGGGTTCTAGAATATATACTAAAACCAGAATTGATCCCACGATCAAATTTGTTTAGTTTAATACCGTATTCGTAAAGTATACTAATAGACAATAATTAATTTATGTCCCATCTTTATTACATGCTACCTCGTACCGATCAAGACGCGCGTTTCGGAATTGTTTACTGTTTTTTATACAATTATAATTGAAAGATGTAGAAAGAGCAAAGTTGAAAGGCAAAGTGCGTTCAAAAAAGTTTGTTCTCCTTAAATAAAATATGAATAATAAGAAATAGCATAAAACATACAAACTGACGAATGAGTCATAAAGCATACACAGAAAACCTAGTCCACCCTTTTTAGATCGATTCTGGACTAGTGCCATTTTTTCTGTTTTCTTTTTAAAACTATTTTTAAAATTACTTTCCATTTAAGTGAAATGTGAAAGTCGATTATTAATGCTTTTAGATTTAGATTTTTTTAAACCAATGCGAAACTGAATGTTTTCCGTAAGAACTTGTCTTTGATTTAACGATTTATAAATGATGAATGATCTAACGAGAAAACCGTCGGTGTACGTCGGTGAACTAGGGCCCAATTATACAATAGACAGGAATACAATAGGAGAAAAATTTTGCTCTACGTACAAGTATTGTTTATATACCATCAAAAGAATAAAAACCTAATAAACAAACTGTTTTCAGTTGTGCAAGCAATATTGTTGTCTTTAGCATTCCGGTCTTTTTCTTTTTTTTTTTTTAATGGTATTATGTAGAGAAGATTTAATTGATGTTGGTTTTGTCATCGATATGCAATAGCTTTTAATTGTTTGCAATTTTTTTTTCTTTGGAAACTCTCTCGAGTTGGCCCAAATATACCTAGCCGAGATGTCTACAAAAAAACATGTAATATGATAGTTTAAATCGTGATAGAGCGTTATTGATATTAACCACTTTGTACCATTTTTTGGTTAATTCTTCAAAATCCTCTGGGAGTAGAGAAGTGTAGTCGTTTTAGTACAATTCCGTATTTTTTCTTTTGTAGTTGATATATCAGTTTGAGTTTTTTCCAAAAATTGTACAAATTGTCTGTATGTTTTTGGTTTGTTTGCGAGTAGTTTTAGAGAATTTTTAGCGTTTATTATGATGAAGGAATTGACGCCTCCTATGTTTTCTAAAATTTTGTTGGTGAATGAGTATTAACTACGTTTTTAATGTAAATCTGTGTTGGTTTCGTATCTTTTGTTTCGGTATTATTTTTATTTGACGTTTCGGTGTCAGAAAATATTTAAAATTGATTATTTGTAGGGATCGGAGTACTCACGGTAGTTTGGATACGCGGCATTTTCCTCGGGTTCCTGTTAGCAGTGTGTGGACCAGATCCCTTTCTCCCAAAAACTTTGGTGCCACTCATCTCTAAGATCGTGTTCGTTTAAACTACTAACCTCACAATCCGTTTTTTGTGGTTCTTCGCCCATTCTTGAATTGCAATGAACAGGGAAACTCAGAATGTCCAGAGAGTTTGAAAGCAAAATTCTCACTTATACTAATTCCAAAGTTCCAAAGGCATTAAATGGTCAGAAACGTTTTTTTGCAATTTTTACAAGCCGTTTTATACTACGTGTCAACGAGCCTCGATAGCCAACAAAATAAATTTAAAAATCTTTCCGTGACTTGGGTTATGTCATGCTTTTTTTATTTTATTTTTTTTAACGAGGGTTCTCAACAGCAGAGGTTATATCAACCCTCGAGGTGCTGGTGTTTTTGAAAAAAAGCCCATTTGTAAGTATGTTGGGTTCGAATGGAGGGCCGCTGGATTCGAACCCGGGACCTCTACCTTACAGGGATGAGCGCCGTGTCAACGCCTTAACCGTTGCAGCCACCGACCCCCAATACTCATGTTTTCATGTATATGTAATTCAAAAATGATAAGACACCTGGAATTTTTAAATTTTCATTTGTTGCTTTTTTGTTTTTCGCATTTCGACTCTTCGACATCATCAGTGGTAGGTTGTGTATTTTCCGTCCTGCGTTGACCATAGATGATCAGAACGACCAAGCTATAGGCACTTATGAAGAAATCTCATAATAAAAGATGAATGGAGATAAAAATTAAAATATTTTATATTAAATCTTTTGAACTGTTGTTGATGTTAATTGTAAAAAGGTAAACGTAGACATAGATAATAATTAATAACCTTTTGTCGGAGTGCGAACCAAATAAAAATCATTGTTCGGTTGCTCCATTAGCCTTCCTTCCTATTCCCACCCACTCACTGCCTCCTTCCGCGTTAAAAAAGTAAAAATTTTCTGTGGATTATGTAAAATTATCACGTTAATTAATCTCCATGAAGGGGGTGCCGGCCTATTAAACGACATTGTTACATCATCTTGGCCACAAATATTTTGGGACCTTTTCCGTTAATGTGCCTCCACCCCACTCGCGCTCGATGACAGGGATCGGACAAAGCTCAGGTCTCTGGGCTCTTATCCTATGTTATCTTATGTTTTGAGTCAAGGTGTATGGTTGGGTGTAGATATGGTTCCAGGGTGTAGTATACTGCGCCCTTTAAGAGCTATTGTATCCCCCGTGCTCTGCCTAAAGTACATCGGTGAGTCCTATTTCATCAAGAAACTTGGCCGGTCTTACTAGGCCCGGTTTCAATGGTTGAAGCTCTTCTATAGTCACATTATACATCCCAAAACATTTCCTCCTACGAGCTAGTGTAGCTCCTCAGTTTGTTAGTAAATGTGTTGGTGTCTCTTCTGCCTCCTTGCAGAATCTGCGTGTGCAATCTTGGATTATTCCAATTTTCTTTAGGTGTCCATTTAATTTGCAGTGTCCTGTTAGGAATCCTAATAGGATTCGCAGTTTGTTCCTGCTTCCCTTGACACATTCTGTAATTTCTTTCCTTCCAAAATTGGTTAGAAGATTCTTGGATTGTCTGTGTCCAATCCCACTCCAGGGAGTGAATTCCAAAATTCCCTCATTTTCTTTTTGTCCTTCTGTCTGAGATACTCGATAATAGTGTGGTTGTATGGTTGTATACTATTGTATTGTATGTAGTGTACTGCAATTGTATGAATTGGTGGATTGGTTGTAAACCAGTTGTCAAAGAGTTCGGTGTTAAATAAAACTGAACTTTCTGGCACTATACGACGCTGTTAAAACCAAGGAATCGGCAGTTCGTTTCCTTCAGGAAAAGGGCCTTCTTCCACTAGCTGTGCGATGTTCAGGAGGTCACGACGCGAAGCTGCATTTGACAGGATCGCGGGACAAGTGGAGGTGCTACAAACATGGGTGCAAGGCGGAAATGGCGCTAAGAAGTAACGCATATCTAACTGGCTCAAGACTGCCATATTCGTTAAATTTTGTGAAAGAGAGTGAAGTAAGTATAAAGGTCGATTCATATCTACCAGCACAGAGCGTGTCCAGCACGTAGCGTGGCAGACACGGTACAGACACTAATATTCATACTATGCGGTAATCACAGCAACAGTCACCTACAGACCAATAAATTATTCTTCAGAAAACCAATGGACAGGATTCTTTCCACGTCCGTGTATTACAAATTACGTACATTTCATCAAATTATTATTATTATTATTAATAATTTTAAGGGCGTTTTAACGGCTAAGGTCATTTCACGCCCTAACATCCAAACCTTCTATCTTAGGTTAGCTATATCTCTTCTGAGTGCTATAAAGCTCTGACTCCAAACATTCACTCGTAAACTAATTTATCCTAGTGCCATCCAAGCTTTAATTTTTCTTTTTTTTATTTTTAAAATTCTTAATTTGGAAGGCCAAATGTATGCAAAAATCCCATTTTAAATTACATATAAGATTTATTTGTTTCTTTTTTTATTAGAATTGTGAATTTTTGTTCCCTAATATAGACATTTCCCATAGGCTTGTATGGCTAATAATAATAATAATAAGCAGCATTCTCAGCATGAGTATAGGCTCATCCTTATCCTTTTATTCTTCTAATCAAATATGATACATAAACTAATTCTACATAACAATAATAAGAAACTAAACACAATAACACTTCTTTTTCTTTTTTCTTTTTTTTTTTTTTTTTTGAGGGAGCTATTTTTCTTATTTAAATTGCGATTTTAGGCATTGCAGTTCATTACCCCGCAATTTGTATTTTCTTCCATTTCATTTTTCCGCTCCGGCAGCCTCAAAAACTTCTGAAAAAAGAAATCTTGCAACTCTCATTCAAACATTAGCAGGCATTCAATGGTATAACAATTTGGGAAAAGCCTAAATCTCATTATAAATTCCAATAAATTTGAGAAAGCTGAAAAGTGCTCTTCGAAAGAAACACTGGGGACCCGGTAAGTCCTGTAAATCACTCGAAAGGTTGAGCCTTTGCCTAAAGGGTTGTAAAGTAGGACAGTCGACCAAAATATGTTTTACTGTCAAAATGATGCGTTCTCCACTTCGCATACATCGAGGGCATGTTGGAAGGTTGTTGCCTATTAAAAGCCTATTATGGATTAGCCTGATATGACCTATTCGCAATCTAGAGAGAATCACAAGTTCTTTTCTCTCAAGTTCCTCAGTTGGCCATTTATGTACAACTGGCTTAATTTCTTTCATACTATCTCTACAGACATTTTAACCGAATTCGAATTAGCGCAAGTTCGGTTTACCAAGACTAGACATTATCATTAAAATTATAATGCAATTTAGCACCTAAGCTATTGGAATTGCACAAATCTTGTCTGTCGTCTGTTCATACTAACCGTATTGAACCGCACAGACAAGAAAAGACAACCACAGACACGTGCCAGTACAAGCAAAACATTCTCGGCGACAATGTTGCCCTGTGCTGGTACGTGTCTGCATGGACACTCCGCAAACATTCGCTAAGTATGAACGTTCCTATATGTTTTGTCTGTAATGATGTTAAGAAGTAACGCATATCTAACTGGCTCAAGACTGCCATATTCGACCATCGTGCTGTTCATGTACGCTTTGGCATACGAAATATTGGGTTGTCCGGAAAATAATGCAGGATTTTGGTATTAAACAAAAAAAAAAAGAAACTAGTTACTTTAAAGCAATGTTCTTTAATCAAAATAATTTCCCATACTCTCAATACATTTCTCCCAACGTGTTGGTAACTTATTAATTCCGTCTGAGTAGAATTCAGAATTTTTAGAATTGATAAAGTCAATAAATGCATTTTCCAGTTCCGTTTGATTTTTGAATATTATGTGTTGTAAGTAGTGGTCCAGGTGTCTAAAAAAATGGTAGTCAGTAGGCGAGAGGTCCGGAGAGTAGGGTGGGTGAGGCAAAGTTTCATAGCCAAGCTCCAATAATTTTTGTGACGTTACACGTGACACATGTGGTCGAGCGTTGTCATGCAACAAAATGGGCCCTTTCCGATTGACCAAAGAGGGCTTCATTACTGCCAATTTCTGATGCATGGTATTAATTTGGTTACAGTATGATTCAGCATTGATGGTTTCGCCAGGATTTAAGAAGCTGTAGTGTATTAAACCAAATGAAGCCCACCATACCGTAACCATTACCTTTTTTTGATGAGTTGGGGGTTTTGGAAAATGTATTGGAGCTTCTCCTTTGTCGAGCCACTGTCCAGAACGTCTAGTGTTATCGTAGAGAATCCACTTTTCGTCACATGTAACAATTCTGGCCAGAAATGGGTCATTTTTGTTTCGACAAAGAAGTGATGCACAAACATCAAAGCGCTGATTTTTTTGGCGATCGTTTAATGAGTGTGGAACCCAATTTTCGAGTTTTTTCACTTTTCCAATCGCCTTGAGGTGGTCAGCGACGGTCGTTTTACTGACTTTGAGTTGCTCTGCAAGTTCTCGAACAGTTGTTTTGGGGTTTTCTTCCACCACTGATCGCAGAACATCATCATTAAGAGAGGAAGGCCTTCCACGACCTTCTTCATCTTCAAGGCTGAAATCTCCCTCCCGAAATTTTTTAAACCACCTTTGCACAGTGCACTCATTAACACAACCCTCGCCCCAGACTTGGTTAATGTTTCTAGCCGTTTGGGCTCCGCTTCGGCCGAGTTTAAACTCGTAAAAGAAAATCGTACGAAATTCTCGCTTTGACATTATAAGGATGACTGAATTATTTCCAAGTAGCGGAATGCTACAGAGGTAAACAAACAATATCATTTGGAAGAGGATTAATAAGTGTTGACATTCATACAAATGAGTAATCCTGTAAACGTAAACAGAATATTTTATATAGATTTTTTTTAATGAAAACTTAAAATCCTGCATTATTTTCCGGACAACCCGATAGTAAGCGTTAAATTTTGTGAAAGAGAGTGAAGCTAAAGCAGACATCCGAGCATTGGTAGCCCCAATTGCACTGTGGAAATTGATGAATCGCAGTTCTCGCGCCGGAAAACCAACACCGGGAGAATCTTACTATAGCAGTTAATTTTGGTGGCATTTGTCGTGAAACGAAAGAAAGTTTTCTAGATGCCGTTACGGGCAGATCAGCCGCCTCTCAATTCGTGATCGGATCGCTGCTGTGTCTGTCATCTCCGATCAGTGGAAGACATATGAAACATTATCCCAGGATCCTAGTTTCCTCCAAATGACTGTGAACCACTCTCTCAATTTTGTCGACCTGACCACCCGTGCACATACGCATTCCATTGAAAGTGTATGGAGAAAAGCAAAGGCGAAGAACAAATGACAGTGCGCGACTCGCCGAAGTTTATTGGACTCCTATCTAGGTGGTGGCAATCATGTTAGGCAATAAATGTGGACGTTTTCGAAGATATCCTTAGTTAAATAGCTGAATTTTGGCCCCCAGGGACTCAAATGTGATTTCCTTTATTACCAATTTATACTCTTAATTATTATTATTACAGGAATTACCTAAAATAAAATGTTTCAATATTCCTTGTTCCTTAAGTGAATCAATCTTAGCGGTCCAGTGGGGCGGAGGCACATTAACGGAAAAGGTCCATATTTTGTAAATTCGTTTAAAAAGGGATTGTGTAAAAATTTTATTGTCGCTTTCCTAATCTATCGATTTATTGATTGTTAAACTTTAAAAATTATTAAGGCCACTTACACGGGTAGGCCGTTGATGTAGTACTCTATCCTGAGCACTTCTTCGTGGAATTTAGCCGGCATCCCAGTCCGTACTCAAACGGCAAATAAAATCCTTGGGACCGAGGGATCGACTGACATGCAAACCGTTTCCTTTCAATTATTTACCACCTCGCCGACGTCGGCTTTTTAAATTTTCATAGACCGTGACTGTCTTGACCGGAATTTCTCGTGTTAAACAAAAAATGAGTATGTGGCCTGCGCGGCGGTGCCTGTCCGACCATGTCCACCATTCTTTTAATACTCACTTATGAATCACAATTTGAAGGGTCGTGATTCAAGAAACTACCAGGAAATTAACCAGGTAATACAATTTTTCGCCCCCTATTTACAAATTTTTAAACATTTTTAATAGTGCATCTTCACTATTAAACTATGCAACTAAGATAGGATTCAGGTAGTTTGGTTATACCTTAAATTTACAATGAATTTGGATATGTTTCTTTACCAAAATTAATACAATAGAGAAATGATAGCATTTCAGTCATTTTTCTGTCTATTTTGATCTCCCAAGCTGTTAATGCTCAAACATCAAGAAACATGCTGTCTACAATATCATGATGATACGTGCGTTAAATTTGTTATTCTAGCATTTCACTAGCATCAATTTCTTCCAATCCTTTCAAATTGGCTCTAGACACAAACATTTGAGCCAGTGTATATTTCAAAATTTCAGAAACTGTCACGTACCACACCTCCGACAACAGGACGGAAAAGATCCATGTTTGGGTGGGGAAATTCCAAACCGGATGGGCAGGAGTGTTGATCGAGCTTTCGGATCGGAAGGAAGGACCGGTATAACAGAAATTGCCCCTAAGCCCATTCAATTTATTGCTTCACATACACCATTAATCATTGTCAATTCCTCTCGGAAGTTCCTAACATTTTTCTTCAAGTCATAATTACCTATCAGCCGCATATCGCATAGGTACAAGGGTATCACAATGAAGTATCTTAGGACCCATCACATGGTCCGCAGACTCTTCCAGGAACCTTACTGCCTATGCGGATGATACCGCCATCCCTTGCTCCCATAAAGACCCTGTCATTTCAACCAGAAACTTGCAAAGTCATGTCGCATCCCTTGAGCAGTGGTTCAAGCGGTGGAAGATGACAATCAACATACAAAATGTGAATATGTCAGTTTCAACCTTCGGAAAATAACCACTGGTCCCATCTACTACAAAAGTACCCCTCTCCCACCAGCTAATGTAGCGTGGGCTATGCATTGATAAAATACTAGAACCCTCACACGCGACTCAAAAACCAGAGGGAAACGGGCGATTCTGACTTCTTAAAAGATTGCTGGATAAACGACCAAAACTTAAAAGATAAACGACTCATTTGTATAACTATCTATTTTGAGGCTCATTTGGACTACGTCATCGAACTTTGGAGTTCCAACCTCTGCCTCTATGAGGTCTGGCATTGTATTAATTGAAAATCCTTGCCAATGAGATCCCTGGTTTGAGGGATATATTGCTCGATCATTTCTTGGTCATAACGGACTGCGGTGAGATCGTCTTCAACAATATTAAGTCCAGTTGGTCCTTCAGTGTAAATCCCAGCCTGGACCATTACACCGCCTCCTCCAAACGTGAAAGGAGCACGAACTGGGACATTGTACGTATCCCCTGTTCTCGGTAGACTCTTCAGTGTCTCCTTTACATATAGAAACAGGACTCATCAGTAAACATAACAGTTCTCCAATTGATGTTCTCTTCTAGGCACTCGATGTACCATATTCTCCTGGGTTGCTGGTGGTGGGCTGTTGCTGCTGGTCATCTCAAAGAGGAATACAATACTTACAAATCATTTGTGTTGATAAAGGTCTTGCCAAAACATCTTTTACTTCATTTAGGCACTATGGAAAGGGTTCCGTCTTGCAGCACTGACAATCTTTCTGTCCTACCTTAGCACCGTAATGCGCTGAGATCCACTACCAGGCATCCTATTGGTACTTCCAGTCTCTCAGAATCAGGCTAAAGCCTGGGAGAACTTGCTCTGTCTGAACCGTCTTTTAACGGATTCCAACTCATCTGATGTGCCATTCAGGTCATGCGCAAATGTAAAAAAGACACCTTCAGTCAGCAATTGTTTCAAATGTGTGATTTTCTGATTTAACATCCTACTGCAACATCTTGGCTTTCAACTGCTGGACTTAGTCAGTAAATGTCACTATCAGCAAACTTGCTACTCACCTTGCATTAATTTGTTGTAATCAGTATCAGTACTTTTAATATTCATTTTATGAAATGCTTCAGAACTATTCATGAAGTCTGCTCATCGTAGCCATCATACTATTATTTATGACCGGCTTTATATTTAAAGACTATAAATTTAAAATTGCAAGCTGCTATAAGTTTCCGGACAAGACCAGGAAAATGTTATTGACTGGATCAAGAATATTAATTAAAGTGCTGCAGAATATAAAAGGCTAGGATAAAGGTTTAAAAATGAAACTTACCTCACTTAGCTACAAAGTATCATTTTCCCCTTAATTTTAACTTTTAATTATAATAAAGTAAATATAGGATGGGAATTTGACAGTAACCAGGTTTGTAGAAAGTAATAACACATTTGAATAATGAATAAATATACAATATATTATTCGATTTCTTTTTCTTGTCAGAAAGAAAAATTCAGCACAAATTTAGCAAAAAACCAAAATCTTTAAGTCAGTTAAGATTAAAATTAATTTAGACTGATAATATCAGTAAAAGTAGCATTAAAGTTGTCATTAAATAATTGTGATTTTTGTGGCTGAAGGTTGGAAGAGGAAAAATAAACCTTCAATAAGAGAGAATGAAATTTGTGCAAAACAAAAACAAAAAAAAGCAAAAATCCAAAAACTAAACCAAAGGCCGATATTTAAATAGGTGAGTTTTTAAATATAAATATTATATTATAATACATTATACTACAAATAGGAAAAAAATAAATATGCTCTCGAATATATTTCTAAGCAATGGTATTTTAGAGCACCATATATAATATATATACTTTTTTTTTGGTTTTTTTTAATTACCCTTCTAACTTAAATAACATAAATAAATATCCGGCACCACAGCGAGGCTATACGTTTTGGTGATATTCCACGGGCTAGGCCTTTAACTGTCTGAAGGAATAGATAAATAAAATATAAAACATTTAATAAAAGCAAAAAGCATGAAACATCAACCTACCACAATTTTTTGTTAAATATATTCTGTTTGTAAGAGTTAAAAGGAAATTCAAAATTTTCAAAATTGCTATCATCAAACTAAACTACCTTTTCTTCTTTTCTATTTGTTTGATTAGACTTTGTTTTGACACAATTGAAGATTTCAAGAGGGGAGGATCAATATGAAAATACAGGGAGAAAAATCATTTCTCACACCTTGACAGCCATTTTAAATTTTATCAAAAAATCATATCTCTTTTAGCACACGCATTTTGTAAAATATAAAGCGTCTTGACCTCTCTTTAAGGCAGTGCAGTGACCGTTTGTGCTTCTGTAATTGAAGAACTGTTTCGTTTTTCCCATTTGCCTTTACGTTCTCGCTTACTTCACAGGTTTTGTGCATGTTGTGGACATTCGGCATTAATTTTCGTGATGTGTGATGATCTTTAAAGACTTGTATGAGAAGCACATGGGAAAAGAGAAATTCCATCCAATCGATTACATCCCTTAGATCTGTTTGAACTCCTCTTCAAAACAGCCTGGCTCTCTTTTTCAAATCGTTTCTCTTCCAAGAAGGCATCATATAAAAATCACTCCTGCTGCACTGAAATAGGGTTTCGAATTCTGCTTGCGATAGATGCCTCTGAAAAAGTTTGCCCAGAAATGTATACATTGCAAATCGGATATTTAAATAAATAATTTACCTCTAAATTACACCTGTCGACATCAGGTGGCAATCTATAGTTACTAGTAATCAAAAGATGGTAAGGATAGACTTTCCCTGGCTGCTGAATTCCGCACATATTCGGCAGAGACCTTCTTAGGTATGACACCCCTCCAACGCTCTGAAATATGTACATTAAACATAATGTGTGGCATTTAGTAACCGTTAATTAATGATTATTTGGAGATCGTTAAACCTACATCACCAGACCACATCTCACGATCTCCAAATAATCGTTAAACATAATTTTCAACAAAAAGGTTTCAGTTCGATGTAAGAGACCCACCACACACTGAACAACACGGAATTTTGATCAACCGACAATTTAGTTGGTTGGTTTTAGCATGAAGAATTATATGAGTGTGCATGCGCAGATGCAACTCAATACTAAACTGTCGCTCTACCTTAGTCTCTACCCATCATGGAAACAAATCAAACTATAATGTTACATAACAAGTACTAATAAATTAAAAAATGAAAATATCATAATAGTAAAAGGAAGAGGTTGATTAAACAAAACAACAGATGATTATTAGTTCCAAATCATATCTTTACCGATAGTAAGTATTGATGACTGTAATTCAATTGTATTATAAATGTATTGATTCTTACAATTAATTAATTTCAACACTTAATTTTATTATTACCATGTCCCAAATCTTATTAACTTCCAACAATTGAAAGATTGAAAGTACGAAAATAAAATTTGTAAAATTAATTTTCCAATGTTATGGAGGCGACTGTGAAAGGTCAATCAAAGCCGCTAACGATCATTGGTTCAAATTCACAAATGATTAAATGTCTACCAGATCCAGTTTTGTAATCAAACCATATCAACTCCCAAAATTAGAAAGTATGAAAATAGTATTTGTAAAAATTTATTTTATAAGCGCAAAAAAAAACCTTATTTCGACATGTCCCAAATCATATTAACTTTCAAAAATTGAAAGCATAAAAATAAAATTTGTAAAATTTATTTTCCAATGTTATGGAGGCGACTGTGAAAGGTAAATCAAGGCCGCTAACGATCATTGGTTCAAATTCACAAATGATTAAATGACTACCAGATCCAGTTTTGTAATCATACTACATCAACTCCCAAAAATAGAAAGTATAAAAATAATATTTGTAAAAATTTATTTTATAAGCACAAAAAACCTTGTTTCAACATGTCCCAAATCATATTAACTTCCAACAATTGAAAGCATAAAAATAAAATTTGCAAAATTTATTTTCCAATGTTATGGAGGCGACTGTGAAAGGTAAATCAAAGCCGCTAACGATCATTGGTTCAAATTCATAAATAATTAAATGACTACCAGATCCAGTTTTGTTATCAAACCATATCAACTCCCAAAAATTTAAAGTATAAAAATAGTATTTGTAAAAATTTATTTTACAAGCGCAAAAAAAACCTTGTTTCAACATGTCCCAAATCGTATTAACTTTCCAAAATTGAAAGTACAAAAATAAAATTTGTAAAATTTATTTGCCAATGGTATGGAGACGACTGTGTAAAGAAAATCAAAGCCGCTAACGATTATTGGATCAAAATTATCTCTTGATAATCAATAAGTTTAGATTACTCTTACTTCTTAATCTTAAAATGTTATTAGTTCTTAGTTTTAAAATGAATTAGTTCTTAGTTTTAAAATGAATAAGTTCTTAGTTTTAAAATGAATATGTCCCAAAGTTAACAAAATTAGTTCAATGAATATCATTGAAAATCAAGTTTAATAATCCTTAAAGTATAAAAATAAAAATGTTTCCACTGTTATGGAGGTGAATGAGAAAAGTAAATCGTAGCTGCTAACGATCATGGGACAATTCAACATGAACATTAAGAATGGAAGAGTAATTAATTTAGACTCACCATTGTTACTCGTTCGGCCTCTGAAATAGATCCAGCAATGGAAACTAAATAAATAAAACAATGTAAAATTTATATTTTCAAAAATAAATAAAATAAATTGATAACTCACCATCTGACTTGGCACTGCTAAAATCCGTGCTAGGAGCTTTATCTCCTAAACCACTATATGAAAAGTCCCCCTGTTTTAAATTAAAAAATATCAAATCAGTTTCACTCGTTCTGTTCAATAAAATACAAAAACTTAATAATCAAAAGAAAAACTTCTAGCAAGTACTAAATACATCTCAAAATATAAACAAAATGATCTAAGCGCAGTACTAACATCAACAAGCACTATAACCGTTGATAAATAAAATTGGCAAATAACACTGTTCAGAAATTATTTTTTAATGTATTGTATAAATTATTTATTAAATATTTCTCATGATTAGGAAGACAAAATATTTTCAAAATTACTCCACTAATTTTAAGCACAATTCAGTGGATTTTAACATAAAATTAATTGGTAATTAAGTTGTTACCTATCATTTTGGTCTGTTTGACTTGTATTTCTCTATCTTTAGTGTGTATTTATTTACTTATTTATTTTCTAATGTAACTTAATGGTCTAACTTACAGGTAGTATTACTGGGCTTCCATATTTACTGAAAATGGATACAGCATTTAATGGTGCATCATCTTTGTGAGCGCAGACAAGTTTTGGGGCTTGTGGTCTAGAGTTTTGTGATGTTTTGTGTGTTGTCCAAGCTGATTTGAACCAGTGTTTTGTGTTGTCAGAATTTGGCAGGTCATTTTTAAGTATGGTGAATCAAAATGATCAGTCGTGCCCAAATTACAGATTCATCATCCTTCAGACCACTCAGAAAATTAAGAAAAAAAGGTTTAACTGAGTTTTAGGAAGGCAGACTAAAAGTGATCATACTTTAGTTATTTACAATAGCTTTATATATCATTTGCAATTCACAGTTAAAATTTCTCGGTGTTAAGTTATTTTTTTGTGACATGATAAAAGGTTGAAATTTAATTTTACCACCTGACGATCAGAGGATGTTCGTTGAGAGGGGTATAAGCAGGGTGAGACACATGGGCTCTGAAGATGGCCCAAAATGTTCTTTCAGACTAAATCAGCAAGGGGCAGACCAAAATGATCAGTAACAAAAAAAAATTACAGGTTCACACAGATCACCTGAAGGAAACTTACAATTTAAAAATTCATGCCACTATTGAGACAGGTACGAAAAAATCAAGAATTAGATGTTTTTTCATATTATTCAGCCCTTCCTTTATTTTAATAAGATTAAATTAACATACTACCAAAAGCTATTAACCACAAAACATTTACCCTTTGGCTTTTTTTTAAATTATTATTTTTAATACAACAGGGGCCATATCAGCTGGCAGGGTGCCTGTTTGTCAGGTTCAAATGCAGAGCCGCTGGATTTGAACCTGGGATCTTTACCTTACAGTGATGAGCACACTGTCAATGCCTAATCCGTTGCGGCCACTGACATCCCTGCCTGAACAAAAATATACAAAAAGAACAATTTTTTTTGTTATAGGTTTTATGATTTTAAGAAAAACAATAAAGCTTGACTTTTTCGTATAGCTAAAATGCAAATATAACAAATAATACCTCTATTGTCATGTTTTAAAATCGTACTTCCATGCACCATTAAGCACTTGATTGCTCATGTTACATGAAAATAAAGCATTAAATAAATGGCTGGCTTCCAAGATCACAAATCATTCTTCAAAAATTAATTACAGAATATAACAATGTACAAATATATATTAAAAAAACTATTAACATTTTACTACAACTGGCAAACTAAAATGCAGAGCTTTGAAAATGAATCTATGAGAAAAATTGAAAAACAACAAATATCAATCCGTGCTTCCACACAACAAAGCCACAAGACTTACTGTCGTGGAGCTGAAGGTGTGTGACCTTGGCGCCAGGCCGTACCCGGGTTTTGGTACTTGTCTCAGCGAGCTGACAACTGTAACATATACACAGACCCGGGGTTTTCTAAGAAGTTACAGGCAGAGCCTTCAATAGCCTTAACCTAGGACTCACCATGTACCTCGCCGACATCATAGGCGGCAGGGTTGATGACTTCCCCATGGGCAACTCGCGTGACGAATAGACTGCACATGCAAAAACAACTACAGCTACTACTTTGTTTAATAAAACAAAAGCCACCTGGTACATTTGTCAATGGTTTAATTGTTTTACAACAAAAATTAAAGTAAGCAAAGTAAAACAATTACATAAAAAGAAAAAGTGTTATATTTTTCATTCTAAATCCTTTCATTTCTAAAAAGTTTATTTATAAAAATATTCATTGTAAGAAAATATAAATTAAATTTAATCATCACATTCTAATCTGTTTGCAAATAAACCATGACTAACTTACTAATTACTGAATAATAAAAATTTTTAGAAATATGTAATTGCTTTCGTTGGTCCAACCATGCAATGTACCAAGTGAAATGAAACAAAACAAAAAAGTGTAGAAATTAAAAAAAAAGATATGGTGAAATCTGAAGGGCAAACATCGTCAGTAATTCAGCAGCCAGAGCTAAAGATTTGTACAACAAAACTGTTTGAAAGCCATGAAGTAAATTGTTAATAAGCTGCCAAAGCATATTTGCAGTTTTTCTACAACTATATGTGAAATTCAAGAATAAAAAAACACCCCAAAACTAAAAACCACACTCAAAAACAACTTACCTCTACATAGCTTATTTAAAATTCTATTATCTAAACACCCATAGAAGTCACTATATAAGGTAAATTAATGTTAATTTTTTTTTTACAAAAGTACAAAAAGTAAAATAAATACATAGTATGAAAGATCAAATAGAAAGAACTGTACAAATTGAAAATTTTTTATTTTGATTATAGCTTCTAATTCTAGTGGAATAAAAAATGCATAGGAATTAAGCAATACATAAATCTCAAGTCTGATCTTCAACTATCTCGGAATGTTTATACATTAGCCATTTACTAATCAAATATTGCAACAAAGAAATCCTTGTCTGTATTATCAGTCTATGTTGCTTTTCTTGAACTAAACACAAAGTTTTAAATTACTTATATTTTATTAGCTATACATTTCGGCCACATTTCTAAGTTATTTGTTAACCAATTTGAAGAGAGAGACCAACGAGGTGGCTCAAAATGCATTGCAAATAAGTCATTCAAAAATTTAAAAAAATTATGTTTAGTTCGAGCAAAACAACAATCCAGACTGAAAATTGTACCAACATTGAAGAAAAGGATTAACTGTCTATTTAGTAAATCCTCGATTAACATCATGGTTAGGGACCTGTAAACAGCAATGTTAAATGAAACAATCTTAATTGAGGATTATCCGATTATGTATACATATGAATAAAAATCAACAGCCGACTGCTACGACAGCACTTTTTAAAGTGTTTATAAAAATTAAAAGAAATGGTTTTCGAGAACCATGAACTAAAATTGTGCTGGGGGGGGGGGGAATGACGTTAACTGAGGATCTGCTGTATTATTTTGTAAGACTTAAATACTAAAAAACCATCCCAGTTGATATATATTTATATAATATATACATACAATTAATTTTATATTACACTAATAATTAGGTTAAGGAAACAGTTTTTCCACTTTTCATTTTTATTATTATTATAACATACTTTATTCTGGAAAAAAAGTAAAAATATATTCTTTAAAAAATATGAAGTATTACATGCAATGCAAAGGCCATCTACAGCTTTTAATTATTATTGAATCCATATCAGATGAGTTTGGTTTCATAAAATTGCTATTTATTTCAATTAATATCATTTTAATCTACTTTATCGTAAATAAATAGGGGTGGGCTCAAAAAGATATTTCTATAATGAAAAAAACTCATTTCGTTAATCAGAGTCAATTGTGAATTGCCCTCACACACAATAGAGAAAGTGAAAAGAGCGTATAGACAAATTTCACACAATAAAACTAGCAACTTACAATGTTTTCAACATGTTGCTCCTAAAAATATTTTGGGATATTGGACTGTGGTCAGCCTGCTCTACTAGAGAGGAAATTTGAGGGGGGGGAAGCACTTGTTTGAAAATTTTGAAAGAAATTTACCATGAGTTTGTTCCAGAATAGCATAACAGCATTGCAATGTAATTATGTTAAGGTTTCAGAGTGATGAGCTTTGATGACGGTTATTATAAGATAATGTCCAGATGCAAACTTCGATAAATAAAAAACCAACTTTCCAAAATGAATAAATATTTTACTTAATTTTTAAAAAGATTCAATAAAACGTTTGACACTTATTGTTAAGTTTGAATTGTTTAATTTATGGATACATTAATTATCTGAGTTCAACGTTTAATTTATGCTTTGTAAAAATGAAAGAGAAATATATTTTCATGAATACTTTTGAAATTAGAAAAAACCAAACTTAATTATCTTAGTCACAAAACAAATAGTAGATACATATTTGTAAATGAATATTTGAATGTAATTATATTCCCATTCTGCAAACACACTACGCATACTTGTTTTAATTAATAAATAAAAAACACAGAATTTTTATACATTTTCATTGTTCATAAACATTTATTCATTCAATTTTAAATAGAAAACTTGGGTGTCGAAGGAAGATCTTAGGAAAGAAAAATTTAAGGTTTGTTAGTTAGGCATAAAACTACATGAAATTCTACAGGCATAATTACAAGTTTCTTTTTTGGAAAAGTTTCGTTTTAAGTGATTAATTTATTAATAAATAAAGACCTTTGTTATTTTTTCCTCTACTAAAATTAAAACTAATAATGATTCCTAATTAAATGCTTACGTGATTTAACATAAACACATCCTTTTATAAACTAACCAAAAAGTTACTGAAACATGCTAATTTTAATCATTTCAGTCCATGCTTTTCAATATAATAAAGCTTTTAAATAAGGCACAAATCATGCTCTAGACTTACAGTTCAGAAGAGAATATTACAGAATCCAAAATACAATTTATATAAATACATAATAAATAATATAAAAAGTCGTACATATATACAACTTTTTCTTTGATTTAAATAATTAACGACAAAATAAAACAAAGTGCAGTGAACATGTCTGAATGTGTACTACAGCAATGAAAATAAGTTAATTTATATAAACACACGTTTTTCTTTAATATTTTCATTATTTTACTCAATTCACACCAATCTCTGACTGAACGTTTATTTTTATTTAAATGTTTTTAGATGACAGTGAAAAAATTAGGGCAATAACTTTTCAGTGTAGTTTTTCTGTTTAACTAATGTTTAATAAGGAACAAGAGTATAAACATAAAACAATGAAAACAAGCAATTTAAAAGGTCTTGTGTACCGACATGGAGGAGGGCAAATGTGGGATCACTGAACTTTTCTTAATTATTTTTTTTATTTTTTTTTTTTTTGTGATACAAGGTTGAAAAATACTAGATATGCATTCAAGCATTCTTCCCAAGGAGCTAAAACAATAATATTTTAAGTAATCTACATCTACATAATTTTTTTGTAATGCATGTTTTTTTCTTTGTTGTCTATGTGCTTCAATGTCATGATTTTTTTTTCATAATATGCAGATGATTTTATTATGATTTTATGATTATGATTCATTTTAAGTAATATTTAAACCCCTTAATAAAAAATTTTATAGCTGACTAAATAAACATCAAAATCTTCAAATGTTTTACTTTATATCTCCAATTATAATTTATTTGAAGGCAATGTTATGACATTATTTATAGGTTATATGGTTTTAAGTTGAATCATTTTTTAAGAAAAAATTTTGTATGCTAAAACATGTTCTTGTGCCTTTAGCCTCAGCCGCTGCCTGCCCCCTTCCTAATTTATAGATTAATATACATTATGTAATGAATTTCAAAGCAAATGATTTGAACTGATATCCTTTTGGTAGGGAAAATCATAAAAAGTGATTCATGATGATGAGAACAGGAAGGGAAGGGTGTGGGAGGTCTTTACTCACTACCGAGGTGATCCCACATTTGTACCCCCTTGTAAACAAAGCCCTATTTAATCTTTTCTAACTTAATAAATGATTGATCTATCTATCTGAATTTTTCAATAATCTTTGTGTGTTGTTAACTGCACTTGTATTTTGGAGAGGTCATCGATAATTACCATTGTATGTCGGTATGGTTGGTATTGACCTCCCAACTGAGGACCTGTAGCTCGAGCACCTGTCTAATGTCTCATCATCATCCCAGGGCCTAGGTGCATCTAAATTCCTCGAAGGGGCTGCAAAGTCACTTTAGTTACAACAACAAAACCGGCAAAACAAAACAGGAGTCTTGGGACCCTCTCAATTCTTGAACCAGGTTTTTTAATTTTCTAAAATCTAATTAAAATAATTCGTACAATTTGAATTATTTCTTATTGTTTGAAGTGCTGCAAAACACAATAAGCATGGTGAAGTGTGCAAAAATGAAAATGAAAACAAGTGCTCAAAATAAGAAAAGAATGTTAAACAATTAACCCTTACATAAAAATATATAAAAAATAAAATAAAATAAAACATTAAGAATTCATGGCATTTTTTTATTTATCATTATTTTAATGTAGTGAATTTGGAATCAATTTAACACTTACATGCGTTAATTGGGCTTTGGTATCTAAGTCTATGAGATGGCTGTGAGGCTGCTGACGGCGACCTAGAAGCATTTCTCGGGTCGAGTTGCCTCTGGCGCATCACCCTCTCCCGCTCTTTGACATTGGCTAAGAAAACCTTTCCCATGCCAGAACTCAGCTTTGAAAGCTCTGCCTCCTCCTTCTAAAAAGTTTTAATGTAAAAGTGCAAAACAGAGGTAATTCGTTAGGTTATACCTTGAGTTTTGCAGCATCTACAGTGGTCACTTTCGTTTTCGTTACAGTCGCGTCGACCACATCCTCCTCTTCATCGGACTCCACCATGCCTTTGTAAGAATCAGACCACCTCCTCCTCCGTTCTAAACATTAATATCAGGAATTTTTTTTTTACTTTGTCCTCAGCATGGCAAAACCTAAACTTAAACTTTTCAAGCAATATTCACCATTTAATAATGGGGAAAGGGAGGAGGGTAGAATAGAAGAAAAGAGAATAGAAAAAGGAGAAAAACTATTTAAAAAACACAAACTGAGGAAACAATATTTAGAGAATAGGAAATGAGCAAGGAAAAATATGAGTGATAGAGAAGGAGGAATGGAAGAAGAAAGAAAGAAACTAGTTAATTTAATTCACAATTAAAATCTTTCAAGGTATCTTAATTTTTAAATTTGACTGACTTTTTCTTAGCCCCATAGACATCTCCCAGACCTCTTTATTAAATAGAAAAACAATTTAGAAAATACATTAAAACATTTTTTTAACGGTGAAAATCCGTTGGTTTTTTGTCTCTCCAATTTTTACTACTTTAACCCCCTGCCTTACTATTATGTGATAACTTCTTTTAAAGGAGGCAATGTTCAATTTTTAAACCAAGTTAACTCGAGCTAAATTTGTTTTTTCTTAATTCTAGATTTTATCCCGGATAGTTTCATTGTAGTTCTTTACAATTACACACACATCTCTTTTAATAGGACCTACCGCCGGTAGATATTAGCAAACATAATTTTTGCTACTAAAAACGAAAAGAATGGTTTTTATGAAATCTTGTTGTGTTTATTTTGCGCCAAATGTCCAAATTTTTTGTTTTTTCATAAAATGAATGATGCTGGTAGTAACTGAGAAAGTGATTCAGATTATCAATTTTTCCGAATCTGTCAGCCGATCTTAGGACATGCGCAGTATGAAGTAGAAAAATGAGACCATCATATCACCATACTTCTGCCTTGATTGACAAGTGGCCTTATATGTGACACCATGCTTCAAGACACCATTCTCAACTTTGACTCTCTTTTGATTTGCTATTACTTTTTATTCATTTACTTGTACACTATATTATAATAAATGTTTTCACATTTGTAAATAATAATAATAATAATAATACATACATACAGTAGACTCTCAATCAACCAAGGTGGTTGGTATCAGACCTACCTCGGATAATTGAAAAATTCGGATACTCTGACTATTAAAAAAATAAAATAAAATGAAAATTAATTAAAAACGCATTTTGCACAAAAATATGTTTATTTTGCATATATTGTTACCATAACCAACCTTCACTTTGCAATTTTTCAATATCGGTGGGAAATTTTTTTAGCTAAGATCATGACTTGTTCTTTGATAATCGGACCAGAAATACTCATTCCTTTGCTCCTCTGTTGAACAAACCACAAAAAGATAGCCTCATTCGTCAATGGGCCCTCTGGAGGCTTCATTAACTTCCGGTAGGCCGGTGTAGAACCCAGCGACGGCAATTGGCCACTAGCCCCTTTACCAGCTAGTTAAATTGCCTTTTTTTTAGTCAAAACCCATTTTTGTTTGGTTTCGCATTCAGCCATTTTATACTTACATACACTGTTCAATGTTTAATTTTATACTTAAGTATGTGCAAACATAAAATAAGAGAAAACTAAAAAGCTGAGTAGGAGAATCTAGGAAATTACCAGTACCGGATATTATCGTAATGATGCCATTACAGCTTCTAAGAAAATATTTGTACTTATTCCCACGACTGGGGATTAGATGGTTTTATTAGTTTAGTTTACATATATATTTAACACGCGTTTTTAATTTTTTTTAAAATCTCGGATTACTAGGAGTTATCTGTGGTTTTAGCATTGGTTAATCCGAAAACATTTATTGAAAATTTTAACTCGGTTAACCCGAAAATTGGATAACCGGATGTCGGTTAATCAAGAGTCTACTGTATTTTAATTGCAAATTTTTTATTTTTTTGACTGCCCTGGTTAACTTATGATAATAATTAAACAATTTTGAGGGGCATCGGTGGCCACAACCGTTTAGGCATTGACAGGGCACTCACCTCTGAATAATGTCCTAGGTTCAAATGCAGTGGCCCTGAATTTAAACCTGACATACAATTTTTTTTTTTTTTTTTTTTCAAAAACACCAGTACCCAAGGATTCATAGTTGAAATACCCTCATTGATAAAAAAATTTAAACAATTGATATGTCAAATTGGTACATAAATAAAATCAAATTTTAAAAAATATGAAAGAACTTTTACATGCCATAAAAAATATCAATTGCTAATTTAAAAAATAGGTGATTTTTGTAACAAACTTCAGAAAAAAACTTGTAAGGCAAGGGGTTAAATATAGATAGATTTTTGTTTAATACTCATTGTTTTTTGCTTACCTGGGTCTGTATAAGGATAAGGTGGTGCAGGAAAGTCATCTCTCTCAATCTTAGGCTTGTCAGTTGGCTTAGGCGGATGTGCGTCTGGGAAGTGGGCGAGTTCAATGGGCTCTTCGTTATTCATATGAGGTGATTTCGGCCTATCTCTTGCAAGAGACTCGACGAGGCCAGTCATTGCCCCACTCCTGGACCACTTACCGCTTCCTCTAAGGCTGCCTCTTCCTTCTAAAAATAAATTCAAATTGGACTCCCTTTATTATCCCAACGAGAACGGAACTTACGTTGAGGCCTGTGGAAATGAGGTGATGTCGTCATTTTCTTGTCGTACGGATCAATTGGCTTCTTCAGATATCCAAGCGTCGGCTCCTCCGTTAAGTAGCTATAAGTATATATTCGACTTATATCAGTGTAGTCACCCTTTTTATACTCCCTTAGCAATAATCCTGGACTGCCAGCTCGCTGAAAGAAAAACAAATGTGAATAAAAACAGACCCAATGTTCAAATTATTCTAACAAAAGTTGACCACAAACTTCACAAAAAAAGCTAATGAGAATTTACCTTTTTGTCAATGCCATAAATAGAGCCATTCAAGCTAGTGCCATGAGAATGTAGTGAGAGCTGTAACACAACACAATTCAAAGTGCAAATGATCACACAATTTCGCATTGCTGAAGATGTGAAGCAAAACAGCACTTGTAAATTATAAATGAAAACATGTAAAATGATTATGGCTTAGTTTTTATTTATGAAAATGTGATTATAAACAAATAAAAAGGAAGAAAACCATACCATAGGTAATTAGTTAAAAACAAAATAGAAAAATACATGACTTTAAGTCGTAATGGCATGTGAAAATTTATCAATTTATGAAAGCTAATAGATGATAGATAATAGAATTACCGGAATGTCACTATTACTGATTCGGTCTATCTCACTGTGAGAATGCCCATTTGCCATTTGTTCAGTCTGAGGACCAGGTCCACATTTGGGATGCCAGATTGCAGTACCTAAATTGATTAAAATTTTATCTTTGACTGAAGAAAGTAAATTAATATACATACACTTTCTTAAGAAAAAAGAATATAGCTACAAAACTGCAGTTAGTATTAATAATTGAGGTGGAGTGAGCATACCAATTAACTAGTTGGATAGTACTACTCACAAATTGGTTTTAGCAGTTATCCGTATTTCGAGCATTAAATGTACAAGCATATTTTTCAATTGTAGGACGTGACTTATAAATCCACCATCCCAAAGAACAGCTGGTTGCCGTTCAACTGAGTTGGATTAAAAAACTAGCTGTTCTTTGGGGCAGTAGATTTATAAATCACATCCAATTCATGTTGAAAAACATGTTTGTACAATTAAGCTTGACGATTAAATAATGCTCAAAATCCAGATAGCTGTTAAAACCAGTTTGTGATTATTACTACTCTTTCCAACCGATTCACATCATTTTGTTGTACATATTAATGATCACCTTAACATATTATCAACTATCAAATTTAGTTTTTATTGTTGTTAATGAATTTCATTGTGTACACTTGTATAATACAATACAAAAATAAATAACAACTGTACTTTAATTGTACCTCAAATAGATCAAAAATATAACACTAGCTTTTACCCGTGACTTTGTCCACGCGGGATTATGTTTTAATGTACCTTTCTAATGCAATGCAGTGTTAGTATGTCTTTCTAATAACTTGTTTCTCAAATTCTTCTCTCCTTCAGTTCTTACTGGTCTATACATGGTAAAAAAATTGTCCGTTTGATCCCCTTAGGATGAAATTTCAAAAAATCCTTTCTTAGTGGCTATCCGTGTCATTATAGGAATTCACTTTCGAAATTTCAGCCCTTTACAGATCCAGCGGTTTGGTCTGTGCGTTGTTTGGCAGGCAGTTATGGAACTGTTTTATATATATAAATTACAAACGAATTTGTTTGTTTTATTGTGACATATTTATTTACTAATCCCCCGCATATCAGAAGTATAAATAAATAATTATAACCTTTATAGAAATGATGAATGGTGGATTGAGTGCGGTGTTCAATCCTTTTAAAAAGATAGTTCCTACTCACAGTAAGTTGTTTACAACGATCCGGATTTCGAGATTATAGTTCATCATCAGGTTGTAGAACTCCTTCTGGTGATGAGCTAAGGGCTCGAAATCCAGATTGTTGAAAAAAAATACTGTGAGTACGAACTATTTTTTTAAAAGGATTTTAACTTATTGAAAAAAAAAGGAGGATTTTATTGGTTTTTTAGACTTATATGAGGTAACCTTTCTCGACCACGTTTTTAATTTTTATTTTTACTGTAATTTTAGCTATAATTTTTAATTATTAATGTATTCAATTTAAATTAATGTTTAGATGCTGAGCCCCAAAAAACATAATGTACTTCTGTGCCCAAAACACCATGTTGTTTAATTTCCTATTAAGGTTTTAAAGTAAGATATTCAATTATTGTTGTAATTATTGTTTTTTCATGTTTTAATTGTTTGTTTATATGATAATAAAACAGGCCCTGAAGATGACAGTATAAAACTGTCGAAAGCTCGACGAAAACCGTAAGGAAGTTTTCTCTGTTTTGACCTCTTCCGAAGATCCTCTGAAAAGACTTCTTGTATCCAGCAGGTCGATAATCTAGTTCATCGTTGGATTTTAACTTATGTTAAATTATTTTATGATTGTGAGATTTTAAAAAGCACAGTTCTATCAGAAACCAACTGCCTAAAGTAACCAATTCCTAAATAAATTTATAAATTAACAAAAAAAAATTTTTTTTTAATTTATTTAAGATGAATTTCATTTGTTTTTCTTGTTTTTAACTTACTTTTTTTTTTTCGATTTTGTGCCTTGTTTAAAATTAAATGGTAAAAGGAATGACAGAGGTATTCTCCTGTTTAACTAAGACTACTAACAGTAAACAATTGGCTTTTAACGCCTGATACAATCTATACGTTCTTTTGAAAATAACATTTTGTTGGTCCCTTTGCAAATACGCTTTCTGGCTTGATGCCAAAATCTTTGCAAACGGTAGTCAAATTCCAGAATATTATTATTTTAGCATTAGTCATATCCTGGATCTGATTATGAACACCTTTCATTCTATTGTGTGAAATGTTGATAAGATCTTAACGGGCAAGGCCGATTACAGTTGTTAAACCCAACATGCCTACGGGAGGCTGTAATATTTATTTACATGTTGTAATTTGTTTTCTCGATTTACCTTGCAAATACATTTCTTCTCCGTCTCCAAACGGGTCACCACATTTTGTACACCTGGCACAAGTTGGATGAAAGTGATGATTGTCACCGGCCTAAACAGTAATATCAAAATATAATCCTCGTTTCAGTTGAAAATAAAACAATTGCATAAAATAAGAAACAAACCTGTAATACTTTACCAGAAATAAACCTACTACAGTATGCACATTTCACACCAAAATTTTTGTGATAATCCTTCTCACAATAAGGTTCTCCATCTCTTTAAAAAATAATAATAAAAAGTTACAAACTGCCTGTTAAAACACAACATGAAATACACACTTTCCCATGTATTCTCCATGTAAAGGAACTCCACAGACGGTACACTTGAAGCACCAAACATGCCACTGACGGTCTAGAGCAATCACTGCCTGGCCTTCCTTAAGTTCTCCAAAACAGCGACTGCACTCTGAAAAATAATTCGTATTTATCTGTGACCGTAATCAAAGACGTGGAAATGCTTGAAACTTTGACAGAAATAAAAACCTGTGATTGACGCAGATTGGGTGTTGTTTTCTTCGGGTAAATTGCTGCACTTGGAGCACAACACTATTTTACCAGTGTAAGTCACTCGCTCACCACTTGGGAAAGCTTGCCTTAAAAATAAATTATCTTTTATTATTATGTTTGAACATTAATTCTTTCTTGTGTTACAGGCTGGATCAATGTAGGTTTTTCTTCAAGAACAAGAATTCTTTTAATAGATGGGGGATTTCCTTAAAGAGAAGGGAAAGCAGAAGCCCCTGAAATCGATATTGAAAAAATAAAAATAAAGATTTTAAGAAAATCGGGAATTCTTGTTCTTGAAGATTAATTCTCTACATTAATTCATTTTGTCAAACTAACAAGATCAAATTTATCATTAAATCAAAAATGTATAAATATTTTTGCTAATTTGATTTAATGTTTTGTTGTGATATTTAACTCACTTGCAGTTGGCACAAGTGAAACAGCTTTGGTGGTAAGTCTTGCCAAGGGCGGTCACAACCTCACCCTGAACGTATTGCTGGCAAGTGGCACACTTTGTGCCGTGTTTCTTCTGATAATCCTCCGTGCAATAATAAGCATCGTCTTTGCAGAAGAAGCCGCCCTTTGCGAGGGATTTTTTACAAACTAAAAACAAAAATCACAATTAAAAAATTCTAAAAGAAAATTCCTTTAATAAGGATGTAGAGAATTGAGGTTAATCTCGTTTTCACAAGTGGCCTATCCTAGGATATCTTTCAATTAATGACAACAAAAAACTGATAAAACGAAATAAACGTTTTGTTAAAAGAAATGCTGAATCAAGGTCTTTTTATCTTTGTTTTGTAATTCACAGCAGAATCTAACGATAAAAAATTTAAAAAAAAAACAAAGACAATGTAAAGTTTAATATCATTTTTGAACACTTACCAACACATTTGAAACAGTCGTTGTGGAAATATTTTTCTTGAACTTTCAGCACAGGGCCAGTACACTTCTTTTTACAGCATTGGCAATATGTCTTTCCTGCAAGCATAATTTCAATCAGCACAAGGACAAAGAATGGGAGGGGGGTGTTAGGAAAACTGTCAAAGCTAATCAGTGACTTATGTGACTTATCTTAAGGTTGATCAGAAAAAAAGCCAGGGACACGCGAGTCCATAAAATATTAGATTAAACAAAAAAAAATGTGTACGGGAAGAACAATCAAGTTTCATTTAAAACAAAGAGTTATATTTAATAATTATAATACATACCACTCTCATCAATTTTTTCCTCTAAGAGCAAGCATGAAACATTTTATAATGATTAGATTTTTATCTAATAAAAACTTTCTTATTATTTTAAAACAAGTTATTACTCGGTACCAATTATGAGTTTTCATATTATTCGATTGTCAAATGAATTAATAAGTAACATTTATAGCTGCAGAAAGAACATCTGTATAAGTAGTAAGAAATCTGTATAAATATTAAGTATATCTGTATTTTAAGTGGAGCCACTGAGAGATGAAACTGCAAGGTTTTTATTGCCTCTATGACATTTAACCAGACACAATTGACCTTTAGCTAAACGGTTTATACAGGAACCTTTGTTGAATGCATACTGCACCAATTTATAGTATCTCGGTCATTTAACAATTAACTAAAAAACTGTGAATAGGTCAAATGAGTCAATAAACAATTTACTTAATAACTAACTTCATTATGATTTGTTTATAAAATGATACACTCAGAGTTTGTTTGAAAGTTGGATATAAAAAAATCTTAGGCTATTTAATGAAAATGAGCTCAACAATAGGAAATATAATTTTAAAAATTACTTTAATTATGTTTAATTAAAACTTTCAATTTGCTTCTTTTGTGTGTGTGTGAAAAATAACAAAACTTCCAGCAAGTAGAGCAGAGTTATTCTTGTAAAATTTTAAAATAACCTTGTCTACATCTTTTGAATGAATCATCAGAATTCCTCAGGCGAAGGTAAATATTTAGTTTGAAAGTGTTAAATCTTGAGAAAAAAAAATCCAATTATCAAAACAAAACCATTTTAAATTGAAAGAATCACTTCAAATTATAAGTGCATTCAATATCAACTAACAAATAAAGTAAATAGCAGTGTCAAATAGCAATAGCATGATGTACGATTATTTAATTATTACCATCTTAAAAAAAATGATGACTCAAATTATAATTAATAGTTTAAATGATCTATAAATCTTTAATTAAATTTTATTAATATTACGTATTTAATATTAAAGCTTACCTACAAGCTTATGACAATTACAGGTATTGGATTTTGGTCTGACCATTGACCATGCATCAAAAGGCATTTGGGTGTAAAAACAGAATAATTTATTGCTTTTACTCACATTGTTAAACATTTAAAAAATTTCTCTGTTATGCATCATAAGCAATAGCATTAAAATAAAGTTCAATGAGGTTGAATGAGAAAACCTAAACATTATTTCATGCCTGTTGCATAGATTACAATGCTCAAGAGTCAATGGCATTTTTATTACTCATTTTAGTGTTGTGTACATATGATGTAAACGAGTACGCTTATCTCCAAATGCATCAACCTCTTAATCAACTGGTAAAATATGGCACAATTTGAAACAAAAATCTTTCCTTAATTTTACTTTTAATAGAATATTAAGATGGTGTTACAAAAGTAAGTGTAAAGCCGTTAACAAATGAAATTTACATTCAAATCAGAAAAAAGTATCTTCAATTAGTAAACCAATTTGTCTAATAAGTCAGTAAGTTAAAGTTAAAAGTAAGTTTCAATAATCCTAAATATAGTTTTAATAAATCTGTTGTACACATTCTGCATGAATATGGTCAAAATGAACATTCCATGCAATTTAAATATTATACAGACAACGCAGCAAGCTTGAATTTTGTTCCAAATTCGAACTGACATATTATATAGAATAGTTATTCATATATCGTGAGATGCGGTCGGGTGTGATGTAGGTTTCAGAAAAACATTTTCTTTATCGTGCCAACATTTCGATCTTTTATTGAGATTATCTTCAGGGCCTGGGATTTACAAACAATGTTTACATTTAACAAATACATTTAGGATGTAGAAAAGTGAATTTATACAATGTAAAATATATTTTATATTCAAACAAAGTATTTCTACTCACTCAAAGTGTTTGTCTTCTGTGTGTTTGAATATAAAATATATTTTGCATTGTATAAATTCACTTTTCCACATCCTAAATGTATTTGTTAAATGTAAACATTGTTTGTAAATCCCAGGCCCTGAAGATGATCTCAATAAAAGATCGAAACGTTGGCACGATAAAGAAAATGTTTTTCTGAAACCTACATCACACCCGACCGCATCTTACGATATCTGAATAACTATCGATTAACAGTCACTAATCTCTACACATTATATAGAATCTTTCATATAAGTTAGTTTGGGATTAAAATTTTGGCATTCTGCTTGTATCAGTTTGAATTTATTTTTTTTTTTTTGGAATTTCTAAATTTGTGGAAATTGGCTGTGAATATCTGTATACAAGAGAGTTTAGACTTAAGAAATTTGTAATAAAAATCAGTGTTTTATAACCAGATCAATATATAGGTTAACATCATGTACTTGCCATACCTTATATGAATAAATCACCAATTTATTTTAAATTAAATGAAAAGATGTCATAGTTACATTGCAGTGTACATATTTACGTATTTTTCTTAATCTTCCTTTAACGATTTATTTGGAAACATTTGTTCCTAAACATTTGATTAAAAAATAATCTTTTATTTACATTGTGTACATATATTTTATCGCTCTGACAAACATTTTTTTTCCATGATTGGCAAGAAAATTCCATTAACAATTTTTTTTTTTTTTAAACAAGGGTTCATAACAGCAGAGGTCATATATAATAACCATTGGGGTGCCGGTGTTTTTGAAAAAAAAAAAAAAAAAAAAATTTGTTGCTGGATTTGAGCCTGGGACCTTTACTTTACAATGATGAGCGGCTGTGTCGGCACCATAACCGCTGAAGCCACCGACACCTCCCATTTGTTTATTGTTGTATTATAGAAATTTAGTACTCAAAATTAATTGAAATGGTTAAGAGTACAACAGGATAGTAAATAAAAGAACAATTAAGAATAGGACATTAGGATGGGTTTGTTCAATAATATAAAATGAAGTACTTTTACAAAAAAAAATTCACTTCAATAATAATGAAAATTTGACCGTTTTTGATCTCTTAAAATTAAGAGCCTTGAAAACAATTCACTGGTTGGCATAAATTCTACAAGAAAATATTTTCAATGGGGCCATATTTTTTTTTTTTCCGTACATCATTCAATTGATAGGAGGATAAGTTATATACACTGATAATTTTATAGTTATAGATACCAAGAAGCAAAAAAAAAAGTGGCCCTTTATATTTTTAATTATCTCTTTGGACAACCCTCCATTATCTTAAAACAATAGTTGGTCCATTTTAAAGGATTGGAGGTAAATACAACACAGACAAAATCTTTGAATAGTCAATCTTTTCTTTGATGGTCTTTCTATAAAGCTTCTTTCTAATGTTCCAGTGGTTTGATTTTTTTAAGTTGTACCATTTTTAATTTTCAAATTTGTTTGAGTGATGGTTTTAAGTGATACAGATTTGGCTAGAATCTCAGCATTGTTGGACCATTGAAGAAGTCAAGCGTATGGTGGCCAGGGAGCTTAACATTCCCAGAACAATTATCCGAAGGGAACAATTGTCCATCGCAACCAAGATACTGGAGGTATTCAAGAATCATGAAGGTCGCTATCATGTCACATCTCAGAGAGAGAAGATCTTTCTACCATTGTTGGGATCAAGAAACGACTTCATCAAGTTAGAAACGTTATTGTCAGTTTAGGAACTGAAAGGCAAAGATTTTCAGAAGCTGGATTACACGTGAGAAGGCTTGCCACTGGTTCAGAATTTCTGACAAAGCAAAGAAAAGCTCAGTTATGTTTCACAAGAAATCAATTGGTCAGAGCAAGATTCGACTAAAGTCTTGTTTTCGGATGAGTCAAAGTTTTGTGTTAGGTCTTCTGGCAGCTGAGAGATGGTTTGGAGAAGAACTGGAGAGCAATATATCCCCGCAATATTGTCACTCCAGAGAAGGTTTGGAGATGGTGGTGTAAGGCTTTGGGCAGACATTTCTATGAAGGGTCGAACAAACTTGATCTTCATACATACATTAAACGCGTTATCAAAAAAAAATCTACTAATTGGCGATGGTTTTATTTTCTTGCAAGCTAGTGCAAGGCACCACACAGCTGGTAACTGCTTGGAATGGGCTTCAATTCAATATTTGAAGTGGCCAGCATGTAGTCCCAACTTAAACCCAATCGAACACCTTTGAGACAAGTTGTCAAAAAGGGTAAAAAGTCGCCCGGTAATGCCAGAGAATTTGCAAGAATTAAGAATGGTGCTGTTGCAGGAGAATGAAAATATTCCACAGCACAACTTTCAAAACCTCATAAACATATTTAGTCATTATTTAGTCACTCCACATTAAATTGAATATTTTCTTCATTGTTTCCATAGCAACATTTTTTGGTAAATTTTTTTCTCAGTTTAATTTTTTATTTAAACATTTTATTTAGCCTTGTCTTATATTTTTATTTAAAAACAACCAGTAAACAACAACAACAACAACAATTATAATGATTGCAAGCATTTACGATATAAAAAAAGGATGGTTGCCACTTTTTTGTCTCTCAGTATAGTTACACTACAAGTTTTAAAAAACTAATAACTTTAACTCTGCTATAAAACTGTTGAGATTGTTCTTGTACTCATTTTTAGCAGAAAGTGCCTTTAGTAATAATTATGACAGCCATTGAGGTAAATAAATCATCTGGACATCAATCTATTGCAATGAAAATATTTACTAGACCAAAAGAAATATTTGATTAAAAAGAAATTAGTTCATGTCTGACATTCATCCGGCGTACTTTAATATTTTAAGCGCAAATTCGAATAGAGAAAAGGCCATACTGACAAGAATTCACAAAGGCCATACAAGAATAACACACAGGCACCTTCAGCCTGAAAGCGACCACGTAGGTGCTCGTTACGCAAGGTTAGAATAACCTTTTCAATTTTAGAAGGCTTGCTATATGTAAACATTATTTTGGCATACCGAACCTGTGCATAGTCTTGGAGCACAGCAGCGGGCACAGATTTCTGTTCTGGTACATCAGCACTATAGGGATTTTTAAATGTATGTAGTGGACATGTTATGTCTGTTTTCACTTTATATTGATTTATTGGAATGAATGTAACTTATTAGCACGAAAGGAAGGGGTTGCTTATAATCCCTCCCTGAGGAATATCGAGTACTCTGGGGTGAATGAGTAACATCTGGAGATTAAAAGTAAGTTATTAGTGAGAGTGGAGTGGGAATGTCAACCAGATATCTATGTTTGTGGTGATGTACATATATGTATTGTACGTTTTATTTCGAATCTGTATTTGACAACCTGAGTACAGTACTTCCTCATACAAATAAGAGTAGCAGATTTTGTAGCACACACTTAAAAGCAAAATCAGTAGCCAGATCGAGACTCAATTGGCTGCAGTAACAAAGTACACAAGAAAGAACAAAAAAGAAGGAAGACATGTCAAGGGTTGGAGATGACCTCATTTGTTTTTCGGCCTATAAACTTCCCACATTATATATAACAGCTAAGGGTTTTTAGTTCATATTATATGGCATGTTTGAGTGGGTCTTTAGTGTACATTGTATGGCGTGTTTGAGTGGGTTTTTAGTGCATACTATAAGGCAAGATTCAGTAGGTTTCTAGAACATATTATACAGCGTGTTTGTGTGGGTTTTTAGAGCATATTATAAGACACGGTTTACAAGGTTTTTAGTGCATATTATATGGCGTGTTTGAGCGGGTTTTTAGTGCATATTATATGGCATCTTTGAGTGGGGTTTTAGTGCATATATAAGATATTTTACAGGGTTTTTAGAGCTTATTATATGGCATGTTTGAGTGGGGTTTTAGTGCATATGATACGACATGTTTGAGTGGGTTTTTAGAGCTTATTATATGGCGTGTTTGAGTGGATTTTTAGTGCATATTATAAGACATGTTTTACAGGGTTTTTAGTGCATATTATAAGGGAAGATTCAGTAGGTTTTTAGAGCATATTATAAAGCGTGTTTAACTGGGTTTTTAGTTCATATTATATGGCATGTTTGAATGGGTTTTAGTGTATATTATATGCCATCTTTGAGTGGGTTTTTAGTGCACATTATGTGGAATCTTTGAGTGGATTTTTGGAGCATACTTTACAGCATATTTGAGTGGGTTTTTAGTGCAGATTATATGGCATATTTGAGTGGGTTTTAGAGCATATTATATAGCATATTTGAGTGGGTTTTTAGTGCATATTATAAGGCAAGATTCAGTAGGTTTTTAGAGCATATTATAAAGCGTGTTTGAACGGGTTTTTAGAGCTTATTATATGGCATATTTGAGTGGGGTTTTAGTGCACATTATAAGACATTTTACAGGGTTTTTAGTGCAATTATATGGCGTGTTTGAGTGGGTTTTTAGTGCATACAATATGGCATGTTTGAATGGGTTTTTAGTGCATATTTTAAAACATGTTTTACAGGGTTTTTAGTGCATATTATATGGCGGGTTTGAGTGGGTTTTTAGTGCATATTATATGGCATCATTGAGTGGGTTTTAGAGCATATTATATTGCATATTTGAGTGGGTTTTTAGTGCATATTATAAGGCAAGATTCAGTAGGTTTTTAGAGCATATTATTCAGCGTGTTTGAGCGGGTTTTTAGAGCTTATTATATGGCATATTTGAGTGGGGTTTTAGTGCACATTATAAGACATTTTACAGGGTTTTTAGTGCAATTATATGACATGTTTGAATGGGTTTTTAGTGCATATTTTAAGAATGTTTTACAGGGTTTTTACTGCATATTATATGGCGTGTTTGAGTAGGTCTTTAGTGCATATTGTATGGCATTATTGAGTGGGTTGTAGAGCATATGATACGACATGTTTGAGTGGGTTTTTAGTGCATATTATATGGAATCTTTGAGTGAATTTTTGGAGCATACTTTACAGCATATTTGAGTGAGTTTTTAGTGCAGATTATATGGCATATTTGAGAGGGTTTTTAGTGCACATTATTTAGCATATTTGAATGGGTCTTTAGGGGTGTACATGGCGTGTTTGAGTGGGTTTTTAGTACAAATTATATAATGTCTTTGAATGGGTTTTTAGTGGGTTTTTAGTACAAATTATATAACGTCTTTGAATGGGTTTTTAGTGCATATTACATGGCATATTTGAGTTGGTTTTTAGTCCAGATTATATTGCATATTTGATTAGTTTTTTTAGAGCATATTATATAGCATTTTTGAGAGGGTTTTTAGTACAGATTATATGAAATATTTGAGTGGGTTTTTAGTACATATTGTACGGCATATTTGAGTGGTTTTTGTAGAGCATATTATATGGAATACTTGTGGGGGGGGGTTAGTGCATATAAATCCGGGCTCATGCTATAATGTATAAATTTCTTCTACTGCCTAGCTGTCAATTGTGATTATACGATTGTTTTCTTTAGATGAAAAAATATACCTAGAAAGGTACATGGTTGGAAAGTGCAAAGGCCTCGGTGATTAAAAACGGAAGGCAAAAACCGTGAAACATCGGGTAATTTCGAAAAATGGTCCAGTCCTCTAAAAAGTGAAAGTTGCCTCAAAACCGGCGGCGGGCCCGCTGACGAGAAATCCCGCAGCCGGCCGCCGTCCTTGTTAACTTCATTATGCAAGTAGGTGCGAGGGGCTCAATTGAGGAAGATGACATCACACTCATAAATAAACACAAGCGATTCGATGGGAAAAACCAATTTTTCCCCCGGCCTCAACGACGAAAAACCGATTCCAGCTCGAAGGGCGTGGATCTTCTAAATTTAGACCAGCCTCAAACGCGTTGACAGCATTGCTAGCTTCGATTAAAGCAGACAAAAAAACAGTATACACAAAATAAAAATCAGAATTTCAGTATAAATAAATGGACAATAATTAATTAACAACTCCCATATGTATGATCACAAATAAAACAAAAATAATTAACTCACCCATTTCAAATATATAATTTGTTTTAATTAGTGATAGTTCCCTTTTTCTTTCTTTCAGAAGACGGGTGGATTTTGGAGAATGTAGTTTCTTTTTTCTTTGAAGAGGAGACCGTTCATGGGCGACCGGAGCGAAAATCAAACTAAAAACATTTTGACGGCTCGCCTATTTTCGATGGGAGGGGTCCGGGTACACACTTAACCTTTCGTTCGGATGAGCCGCGAATTATTAATTATAATTTTGAACAGCAGAATTATTAATAATTCCGTTTGGAATTATTACTAGAAGGGAGAACGGGATCCAAGAATCGCGGAAAAGGCGAAGTCGAAATTATCGTTAACCTCCGCTGGGGGAAGGATGTCGAAAGTCGTACAGTTCGCGGAACAGACGTCGGGGGGTCGGGCTCTCGGCCTAACATTGAACAATCAATGCAACCAGGATGACCAACTGTGCAACCGTTGATCGCGATCATTTCTCATTGCAATTCAAATTAGCTTCAAATAATTCAAAAACCAGTTTTCTACCGTATAGGATTATTTATTGTGTTCTTCTATCTTTGCAGAAGTCTTTACAAAATAATTATTGACCTTACCAGGGGAGGAGACACTACTGTCCTTTCCAATTATCCATTTGCCGGTTTCTTACCCTATTCTTAAACTCTTATTTTTATTTACTAAATCAACATAAAAATTTATATGTAATTGTTTTCTAATAATTAATGAAAATTTAAAAATTTACAATAACAATTATAAAAGTGAACTTTTTTTAGGTGTATGAAACATTCTTTTAAGCTACATATTTTGTTACTTTACATATTGTTAATCCTTGTTATTTTCCCTTTGTTTTCTTAGTTTTACTTTTATATTGTTATATTTTATATATTGTATACTAAAATATATAAACTTTTTGTGAATTGGATTAACTCCATAAAATGCACATTATTATAGAAAATTTCAATCCATGACCTTTGATTCGAATCCCGCTTGTGACACTAACTTTTTCATCTCAACCAAGACCTTACATAAAAATAATAATTAATTGAAATAAGTAATTTGGTCGATTAGACCACTAAACATAAATGGATTATAGAAAATGTACAGCGAGGTTTAAAATTACTAGGACACAGTTGGATACACCGTACAAAATTAATATAGTATCTGCAGAACTGCGACTACTAAACATAAGTACAAAATAATGACTTAAATAATAAGATCGATTGTCCACGATTAATCAATTTTCTAAATTACCATATTTGACAGTATATACCAGACAAAAAATATTATTTTCAACATCTAATTATAATAACAATTAGTTCATATTTAGTTTGATTCCTCGACTCGTGGAAATGAGTAATGATCATCCATTACATTGTGGCAGTTTCTACTTATTCTTAAATCAATTTAAATATTTAAAAAAAATATATTGATCATGGCAATGGCATTTGATTTGTTTGTATCTTTCTATAGTTTTCATTCAATTTTCATCATTCCTTGACACTTTCTTTATATTTGTTTATGTGTTTCTGTTGTTTAATTAATTTTTTATAATGCCCTCTTACTTCCTTTATATTTGTTTATATATTTCTGTTGTTTAATTAAATTTTTATCTTCCTCCTCATTTCCATTGTATTTGTTTATATATTATCATTCTTTCTCACATCCTATAATTTTTTTTATATATTTCAGTTATTTAGTTAAATTTTTATCATTCTTTCTTACTTCCTTTATATATGTTTATACATTTCTAATTTTTTTTTCATTCCTTCCCATTTCTTTTATATTTATTTATATATTTCTGATGTTTAATTAAATTTTTATTATCCCTTCTCAATTCCTTTATATTTCTTTATATATTTCTATTGTTTAATTAATTTTTTATAATGCCTTCACACTTACTTTATATTTGTTTATATATTTCTGTTGATTAATTAAATTTTTATCTTTCCTTCTCATTTCTATTATATATGTTGTCAGTTACTTTATTAAATTTTTATCGTCCATTCTTACTTCCTTTATATATTTTTTTTTCCATTCCTTCTCATTCACTTTATATTTGTTTATATATTTCTAAGTTAGCTTTTGTCTTTCTTTCTTATTTACTTTTAAATTTTAATCATCCCTTCTCAATCCTTTATATTTGTTTATATATTTCTGTTGTTTAATTAAAGTTTTACCATTTCTTTTCATTTCCTTTATATTTGTTTATATATTTATTTTGTTTAATTGTTTAATTAAATTTTTATGATTTTTCTCATTTCTTTTGTATTTATTTATTTATTTCTGTTGTTTAATTAAAGTTTTACCATTCTTCTCATTTCCTTTATATTTTTTATATATTTTTGTCATTGAATTGTTATTATTAAATTTTTATCATTTCTTCTCATTTCCATAATATTTGTTTATATATTTATTTTGTTTAATTTTGATTAAATTTTTGTGATTTTTTCTCATTTCCGTTATATTTGTTTATATATTTATTTTGTTTAATTGTTTGAACAATTTATTTTCTTATTTCTTTTATATTTGTTTATATATTTTTCATTGAATTGTTTTATTAAATTTTTATCTTTTCTTCTCACTTCCATTATATTTGTTTATATATTTATTTCGTTTAATTGTTTGATTAATTTTTATGATTTTTTTCTTATTTCTTTTATATTTGTTTATATATTTTTGTCATTGAATTGTTTGATTAAATTGTTATTATTTCTTCTCATTTCCATTATATTTGTTTATATATTTATTTTGTTTAATAAAATTTTTATGATTTTTTCTCATTTCTTTTACATTTGTTTATATATTTCTGTTGTTTAATTCAATTTTTATCATTCTTTCTCATTTCTTTTATATTTGTTTATATATTTCTGTTGTTTAATTAAAGTTTTACTATTCTTGTCATTTCTTTTATATTTTTTGTAAAATATTTTTGTCATTGAATTGTATTTTGTTTTTTTAATTTTTATCATTTCTTATCATTTCTTTTATATTTGTTTATATATTTCTATTGTTTTATTACATTTTTATCATTTCCTTTATATTTTTGTCATTGAATTGTTTTATTAAATTGTTCATTTCCATTATATTTGTTTATATATTTATTTTGTTTCATTAAATTTTTATGATTTTTTCTCATTTCTTTTATATTTGTTTATATATTTCTGTTGTTTAATTCAATTTTTACCATTCTTCCCTGATTATTTTATATTTTTATACACATGCGTATTATGACACAATACTTACAGTATTTTATCTGTTTATTATGTTGTATATGTCCATATTTTTAATACTAGGTATATTCATATTTTTTTATAAATAAATGATAATAATACTTAAGTAATTTTTGCTTTGTTTTCTTAGTTTTGCTTTTATATTGTATATTTCTATACCTAAATATTTTTGTAAATTGGATTAATTTCTTAAAATATATATTATTCTAAATCCTATAAGATATGCCAATTAATTGGTTTTTAATCATTTCTCATTAGAACGAACTCATTTTTACGACAATTTGACCGAGGAAAAGAAAGGCAAAACAGTTTTGCCTCAGTTTCTCCGCTCTTTAATTTTTCCCTTGATGCAAGAAAAGCGTGTGACGGCTATCGTTGATGCGTGAAGGGGGATCGAGTGAAAACTGAAAAGTCAAAAGTGGCTGGGCCGGACTTCGCACATACGCGCCAACATGGCGAACGCCTGTTAGCTCGTATTATTGACTTATTTTTTTATTATTTTACGATTAAGTTTTAAGCCGATTTTATTATGTTGGTTATTTATTCACACAATCTAGCTATGCTGCGGTGTAAGTATTTTTTATTGTTTTATCCCTCTTTTAAAATAATATTTCACAGTCTCATAAGGTTGTAGCGTTGTTCTCGGTTTAATACTTTGTTAAATTTCTAATTTAACGGAGAAGAAAAACTGCCTTGGCAAATGAAAGAACTGAACCCTGTTCAACACACTAACCCACTATTAAGAAGAAGTATGTGACCCACTTCGACTTTCAGTCGAGATTCTGCCGTCGACGAGTTAACACGGAGTCGTTGTAAAAGGCTGCCGTTATTTTGTCCTTAGAGAGAAATCCGTTGTAAATTGTTTAGAATCGTTTCCTTTCTCTTATACTTGATTACGGTAATGAGTTGCCCAATAGGTCAAAAGGCGTCCTTTCGTTTGTTTCCCATGACCTTAAGAGATGAGCAGTGATGAACGACTGCAGTTCTGTTTCTATTGGGACTTGTGTACAGCGCATTTATGATACTCAATATGCAGGACATGGAAAGACGGGCGGTAAGATGATTCTCTACAAAAATGGGCTTATATTCTTGACATTCCTCGGGTCGTGCCTTTGCATCGGCCTTCTTGCGGCATCCCTCGGCACGCGCTACTGGATCATCTCCAACGCCGTTATCCTCAACCGCAATGTCTCAGATGGCAGAATATTCTTCGGCCTGTTCTGCGGCGAGAAGAACCTCAACTATGGTATCGGATGGAGAACCAAACCTATAAGTGGTAAGCTAGACATATTTTTTTTCTAACTTCTAATTTTAAATTAAAAATTAGGGATTTTTAATAAGGTAATTTGATAATATTGTGGCGTCGGAGGCCACAACGGTTTAAGCGTTGACACGGTGCTCATCACTCTAAGGTTAAAGTCCTGGGTTCAAATCCAGCGGCCCTGCATTCGAACCCAACACTTACAAATGGGCTTTTTTTCAAAAACAGTACCCTGAGGGTTTATATGACCTCTGCTGGTGTGAACCCTCATAACAAGAAAAAAAAAAAAATCCATTATATTTAGTGGTCTATTGACCAAATTACTTCTTTCAATTAATTAATCTTTTTATGTAAAGTTTTGGTTGAAATGAAAAGTTTGGTTGAGATGGGGAGTTGGTCCAAGTGGATCAAAGTCACAATAGCTCAAGTGGTAGAGCGGCGGCGTATTTAGCCGAAGGTCCTGGGTTCGAATCCCACTCGTGGCACTTGCTTTTTCATTTCAACTAAAACATTACATAAAAAGATTAATTAATTGAATAATAATAATTTAAATTGGGAAGAATGCACTCAATTCTTTCACTGTGCTTTTGAGAAATATATATACTTTCAAACTATTTACTTCATAGTTTTACTATTTAACTATTTACTTAACAAAGTTAAAAAATCATTTAAAATATTGACCCCTATGGTATCAGTAAATTAAAATTATAAGTTAAATTTACTGTGAGTTCAATCCGTTCTAATTGGCCTTATTCCTGATTTTAAAATTAAATATTAATGGCTGATTTTAATTACATCCATTATGTTTAGTGGTCTAATTGACCAAATTACTTATTTCAATTAATTATTCTTTTTATGTAAGGTCTTGATTGAGATAAAATAAGTCAGTGTCAAGGTGGGATTCGAACCCAGCCGAAGGTTGTGGGTTCGAATCCTGCCGTGACACTGACTTATTACATCTCAATCAAGACCTTAAATAAAAAGAATAATTAATTGAATTAAATTATATCGGAGATAAAACTTATGTGCCTATTGTGACCGCCCAGTTCGGCCACATTAAACTTTCAACCTCTAATGAGCATGCTGACTCTGTGGCCTGTACAGACAGGCAAATTTTACAAATAAACTACCGGTTAAGATTTGAAACTTAAATTGTTCAGAAATATTCCCTTCGCCAGGATAAAATGGTGTTTGGAAAAGGGAAATATGTTGCAAAATTCAAATTAAAAAATGTTTATTTGAAACAGAAGCTAAAAACATTTGTAAAAATTAGAACTAAAATGAAAAGTTGTGAAATGGTAATTTTTCTCAATTTGGATTAAAACAAATCATAAAAGTAGTTAACACCAACTAAATCAAACATCTGTGTTAGAAATTTCACAACAGGAGAAAAGGCAGCGATTAAACCCTGCAGCAACAATCAGTTTTGTAGATGTAGTCAGAGTATGTATTATATTGCGCTCTTTAAGAGCTATTCTATCTTCCGTTCTGTGCTTATAGCACTCTGGTGAATGCTAGTTCATCAAGGAACTCTGTTAGTATGGCCAGTTGAAGTGGTTGAATCTCTTCTACGGGTACATTGCATTCCTGCAGGCAAGTGTCGCAACACAGTTAGCTCATAGGTTATTCTGAGTATTTGGTTCCGGGGCCATACTCCTGCCCACGTACCTTCTCGTAGCAGCAGATGGTGTCGTTATCAAGGGTTTTTATTTCTTTCCCTTTTTTTTGGTAATTAAAATTGTTTTGAAAATTTTGCTTGAACTCATCCTGTTAATGCCGTTTCTCCGGGCCATGAGTGTCAGATGTTCCTTCATTAGGCTGTTAGTGCTTGGCAATACATTGAGTTATTTCAGTTGTTGACAGATTTTAAAGAAATAATGTCTTTTATTAAATAAAATCCTATAGATTTTACCAAGGATTATGAACAAAAGAAAAAAAGACTTAAAAAAAAAAAAAAAAAAAAATTAAGAAACTTGTTGTTGCGATTTGAAAGATTTAAAACACTACTCATCTCGTGAAAGTTCTGTAAAACGAGGACAGTTTTATTTGCAATTTTTCACTTGTGGCTCAGACAGGAGTTAGTAAAAGAAGGCTGGAGTTAAAGTAAAAAATTTTTAATCGCAATAACTAAACTATGACACTGACTTCCATTAAATTGTCTACATTAAAATTTCCCAGAGATGAAAAACTTAAATATAAAACCTATTTAATAAATTGAATTATGCCAAATATAATGTTTAATTTAAATCCATTAGAGTTAGTGGTCCGATTGACCAAATATATTTTTTCAATTAATTAATCTTTATGTAAGGTATTGATTAAGATAAAATGTTGAGATAATATCTTATGTGTGGTGATTAGTGACCGTTAGTCGATGGTTATTCAGAAATCGAGAGATGCGGTTCGGTGTGATGTAGATTTCAGAAAAACATTTTCTTTATCATTCCTTTTCGATTTTTATTGAGATCATCTTCAGGGCCTGGGATTTACAAACATTGATTAAATTTAACAAATACATGTAGGATGTGGAAAAAAGTGAATTTATTCAATGCAAAAAATGAATGGCACAATTACACAGAAAACAAACACTGAGTGAATAGAAATACTTTGAATGAATATAAAAAATATATGTTTCCAATCCAAAACATCTTGGACTAAGGATCTTGGCTATATTATATTTTTAAATTGGGCAAAAAAATTAAATTCTATTAGATACATTGGAGTGAATAGTAAATCTTAACGTAAGATCATACAGTATTAGAAGATCATACAGTGTACATTAGAATTGATGTTTATATCACAAATGACAAATTAGAATTAGAATGACAAATGACAATTAGAAAGAAGACACTCAGTTTCTTTGTATATCTGCAAAAAAAAAAAAAATGTATAATTAATATTGTGGTGTTTACTTTCTTTTAGCGACCAATTCCTGTTTTTTCTCCCAGTCTGTCAAAAATTACAAACAACTGCGGAAAACATTTGAAAATTATAAATAGATGTTAACGTTGTACATCAGTAAAACTTAAAAATAAGAAAAACGGACAAACAAATTTGTCCAAAATAGGTGGGGCACAATAAATGGACATTTATATTGTTGTGAAGAGTGTATTGGCCTTCAAAGATACAAAATGATGTTTATTGGGGTTGAGGCCTTGAAGTAAAAAACAACATTTCTGTTTAAATTTTCATTTGAGCTTTTGGCCAATTTTCAGCCTTCATTAGGAATTTTTATTTTGAAACAGTTCGATGTTTTTCTGTCGTTTTCTTCAAGACCTCAACCCCCCAAAAAAATCGAGCCAATTTGTTGTTTTTTTAATCTGCCAAACTTGGAACATTTGAAGAAGTGTTATATTAGACATCATTCTACAGATGAATTATTATCGTAAGAATTGCAAATGAGAAGAATTCAAGGACAATAAAAACAACTTTATTATATAACACATAGAGAATTAAGGAATCCTGACTTTCTCAAGAAATGTGTGGTGTTTAGTGACCATTAGTTAATGATTATTTGAAGATGGTGAGACCTGTCTGCATGGTGTGGTTTTAGAAAAACATTTTCTTTATCGTGCCAATGTTTCTATCTTTCTGAAGATGGTCTCAATAAAGATCGAAACATTGGTACGATAAAGAAAAATTTTTTTCTAAAACCTACGTCACACCAGACCGCATTCCACGATCTTCAAATTATCTTCTCAAGAAAGTACCGACTGATGCTAAAAACTTGTAAGGAAGGTGGATAGGGTTTTTTTAGCCCTTTGTGTGCATAGGTTTTAAATTACCACCTTTAGTTAAAACAATTTTGTTTATCAATAAAGTGAAATCATAAATTGAGCATTATTGCGATGATGTCTGAGATATGATCGTGTTCTGCCTATGCTTGCTGCCCTCTTATCTTATCTGAGCCAACCGATTGAAAACAAATTTCCAAAAAGCATTTGACAGATGTAACTTCCATTAATTTGCAAATAATATGACAAAATGAAGATTAATCATTTAAGAATAACTTGCATTGTGATAAACTTCAAGAATTTTTTTATTGTGCTTATAATTATCCCATTTTTTAAATTTAAATTATGATAAATCAATAAAATAAAAGTTCAAAATGTATTAGAGGCTGCTGAATTTTGTATCTGGGATCCTTCCACTATTGAGTTGGTACATCAATTTCCTTGATTATGGCCACGGCATGCTTACAAGATATTCTTTTATGTTAGTATGCTGCTTTATTCCCAACATTTATCAGATTAGTCCATCTTCATAATGATAGAAAAGTCTCAAATGTTTCTTTTTTACTTTTCATCAATTTCTACCAATCAGCAACCACATCTCTAATTTATATTGGGGCATATATTGTGAATTAGTGTGGTCTTCTGTTCGTGCCACACAGTTTATGTTAAATATAAATATAAGTCAGCATCCAGACTGAACTGAGCCCCCATGATTATATAAACCAGGTACATATCTTCCAGTGCTTATTTATTTAATTAATTAAGTTTAATGATTTCCTCTCAGTGTGAGGAATTAAGGGGTAAGGAGGTCTCAAGACAAAACCTTCTTTAATTTTCTCTTAATAATTATCTATTCCAAACGTTCAACAATTTTTATTAAGTCATTACATTTTAGCAAATATTTTTTACGTTTAATTTAAAATAAATAAAATAGTGCCAACTCATAAATGTCAATACCTTGGGTTTAACCTTTACTCTACAATAAGCAGTTTTGTATTTTTTGAAAAGAGGCAATGCTGTGGTTTGAACCTTGTTATGAATAAAAGAAAATCCTATTAGCATTCATTAACAACACTGAGGAATAAACAAAATGAATATTAACACCTTGCTACTAAACTAGACAATAGAACAATAATTTGGAGCATACAGAAGAAAGTTGGACTAATTGTTTGAGACCTTCATATAGAAAGTTTACATGGTACATCTTTCATTCAATGGATAATTTTCACTTCTATTGGCCTGCTTATTGTCTCACGGGTACAATACAATGGATCTAATTTAACTTAATTCATATTTTTCATGTATTCATATGATTTCATTTTCTTTCCCTTATCTGCATTTAATTGTCATGAAATATTAGAGTGTAAAAGAAAAAGGGAGATAGAGTTGATTTGATATTAAATCTGCCCATATTTTTATTAATTTACTAATGTTATGAGATCATGAAAATATTTTGTTTTGATTGCATGTGAAATAATAAGCTTTTAACTACTTATTTTTAAAAAAATCTCTTACACTTTATTTACATGTTAAATACTTCTCAGAGAAAGAACCAAAATTTCATTTTAATTTAGAGTTTGTAAACAGTTTTCAATTAATTAATCATTATGTAAGGTATTGGTTGAGATAAAAAAGTCAGCGTCATGAGCGGGATTCGAACCCACGATCTTCAGCTAAATATGCTGCTGCTCTACCACTTGAGCTATCATGACTTCGATCCACTCGGACAACAACTTCCCATCTCAACCCAACCTTACCAATTTTCCCTCCTTTTTGCCATTTTTCAAATGTCGTGTAATCTATTCGATTCTTGCAACAAATGAAGTAGCCATGGAGAACTTAAGTGAAGATATACTTCATTTAACTTGTTAAATTCACTAGATTTCGTGGTCCAATTGACCAAACCTTTTAATTAATTAATCATTATGTAAGGTATTGGTTGATATAAAAGAAGTCCGAGTGGATCGGAGTCATGATAGCTCAAGTGGTAGAGCAATGGCATATTTAGCCGAAGGTCGTGGATTCGAGAATCCCGCTCGTAACGCTGACTTTTTTTATCTCAACCAATACCTTACATAACAATTAATTAATTAAAAGATGTTGTTTGGTCAATCGGACCACGAAATCTAGAGCTTTTGTAAACAGTATGGAAACTATCCCTTTGCTAAATACAGCATCTGAACAAAGAGCAGAGAGATTCGTATAAAATACACACACCTTTATTGTCACACTCGTCTGGACCAACTTAATATTTAAAATTAATCTAATTAATTATAAACAGTATTACAGGTTTATAATGATAGTTACATTGGTTGCAACAAAAACACTAGAGAATTTATGAGCGTTGTGCAAACTCACTGAAGACCGGATTCACATTCTTCAATATCTTAAGCCGGGTCCAGACGAGTGTAATGTAACACGTAACGTAACGCGTAATGCAAGGCAAATTCTTTGTGTGGACGCTACTACGAGCATTACATGTAACGCTCGCCCAACCGTTCGACCGGATCCATCGGGGTGTCGGTTTTTTGTGCGAACACAAAGGCGCTCGCAGTTCTCGTTTGGACGGCGTTCGTGGCAGTTGTGTAGTGTGGACGTTCATGATGTGGAGTGACGAACAGTCGCTTGAACTTATTGGTTTATACCATGTTCGTAGCAACTGAGTGGAACAGCCCCCTCTTCAAGATTCGCGTTACATGATTCGCGTTGAGTTCGTTTGCCGTCCACACTGTTCACTCTAAATTACACATAATCCACATTACACGTTACACCCGTCTGGACCCGCCTTTAGTAATAAACATTCCTATGTTTCGTCTGGAATTTTTCTTTTCCTCTGCCTTTCTGCCACATATTTGTCAGTCTTCACACAACACTCCTCTTGAATGTGTCTCAACAACACTTCCTGAGATTCGTGATCAGTTTCTCCTTGATAATGACTTTTCTGTGTCTTCTGGGTCGAGTCTGTCTTGATTTGCATATCCTACACTTTTATATTGGTCCCGAGGATGGAGGCAATTTCTGTGAACTGGTGCATATGTGTGCCGGGAAAAGATTTTCATCATCCCCTAAGGTTGTTGAGCTAACATGTGGTACACCACAATTCCTATTGTTAATGGATGCCGTGTGCTCAAATGTACGACAACCCTTTCTTGATTAGCTCTGCCCAAACTTGTTATCCCGTTCACGTTCTACCCAATAAATTACTGACTCTTAATTATCGGGGCTACTTGGCAATCATGTTTTCTTCCACATACTCTAATTCTTGAAAATGTTCCTTTTTCCCTTTCTTGAACATCAATCGGAGTGCAAGATTTATGATTTATTTATATGCAAATGGACAATTGTCCTTATAAAAGAAATGAAACAACATATACTCTGATAGTTTTTACTTACATTTTGTTGTTTGAAACAAAAGTTTAGTTGAAAACAGCAAACTGTGAGTAAGAACTATCTGTTAAAAAGGTGAATACTTACCCCCATCTTCATCATTTGTAAATATACTCTGGCCTTTTATTAAGATGTACAAGTTTAATATTTGTTAAAGTCTTTTATAATCAATACAGTAGAAATCCGTTTATCCGGACTTGAAAGGACCAGGGCTTGTCCGGATGATGGAAAGTCCGTATAATCCAAAAATTTGTGATTTTATTAGTATTGTGTCATAAAAACGGAAAAAATATATACGAAAGTGAACACTTTTATTCATATATCAAGTTACATTTAAAGTAATAGATAATGTTTATTAGTTTTATTTTTGTTTAAGTTCGGACACACGTTTCTCGAAAAATTTAAACATACAAAATACCTAATAAAAATATATGTAATAAAAAACAAACCTTTTCACTGGAAGCCAACATACGAACAACACGATAACAATTTCTAGTCTTTTAAAATAGGATATTTATTTATTTATTTTTAACAAAAACGTGACTTTTGGCCTCTCCGACCTCTGATCATGTGACTAGTGGAAGGGCCTTGATTTGGTGGCCTTTACGAATTTCGAACGACGAATTAAAAGTCCCATAGATGAATTATGAATTTTAAAAAATTAATAACATGCATTGAGAAATATGAAAAATTTATAAAAAAATATTTTAACAAATGGATCCAGAAAATCTGGATAAACGGGTTTCCACTGAATATAATGCACAGTATAAAAATGTTAAACTCTTTTGAATTTAAATCAATTAGTTATACGATGTTTATAATTTCAATGCAAGATTTTTTGTTGACTAATGTTTAAATGATTTAATTTAAAAAAATGAAATAAATGTTTAAAAAACTCACCGCCTCTTGTCATTATTTTTGGTTTCTCAGTTATTGAAGAGATGAAAAGTTTGAACACCTTCACTTTTTGGGTCGGCACTGTGATATGCATATGCGCCGGGATAGTATTCTCAGTCTACTCGGCAGTGCTTGCAGTCATTAACAGTGCTACTACTCCGATCCTGACGCTAATTGGAATCCCTGGCCTGTACCTGGTGAACATAGTTTCAAGTAAGTTGTTGATGCTTTACTCTAAAAATGTCAATATTTTTATTTTATTTCATTTTTCCAGTTCTCTTTCAAATTGGAGCCGCTGGTCTCTGGGCAATCGTTTATTACAGCAAGCTCATTTATAGCGTAATGGGCACGGATAACAAAGGGTGGACTACTGAAGGAATGGCAACTTTTGGTTTGTCGTATTGGTAAGCTGTATAAATATATTATTAAAAATCTTTAATATAAAATTACAAAAATTGCAATTATTTATTTATTATTCAACAGCATGTATAAATTATAGCAAATACATTTTTATTTCATTTTAAAAAATTCAAAAGAGGGGGTATTGGATTTGTTTTTAATAAACTTCTCTTATTTTATAAGAACAAGGATGAGGGCTAAAGTTAGAATTTATAGTTCATTCGGTTTTTATTCTAATTTCATTTTTTATCTCCCCTCCCCGATCAACAGATTCACTTAGTTTTGAATTTATCACCTACTGATTACAAACCTGCTTTTAGACAATCTATGTATAGGCAACCCCGCTTCAGCCATATTCATACTCGTACTGAAATATTTTTGCTACTTTGCTTTACATGGTTCATATGACCAGCCATATAACATTGCAATCTTTAAAAAACATTTGCACGTATTAAACAAAATTATCAAAGATAATGGAAGGTTGAGATGTACTGATGGACTCTCAGGGCCAGAATGTTTGAGAGTATACAATCTGAACAATATGGGTTCGAATTACACCCATGTCACATTTTTTCAACTCAAATTTAATTTTTGTACACTACCATGTGAAACTTCTACCTCATATGCTGGTTTTCTGGAATGTACTCTTTTTAAGAATCAGCAGACGGTTTCTCTCAGAACACTTAAGAGATCATGGACAGTCTGATGTAGAATTATTTATATGTTGTGAACTTTTTAAAATTTAAGACATCTCTCATTATTTAACCAACTTCATACAGATTTACTTCTAAAATTATGTAATTTTTTATGAACAAAATGGTTTGATTGACTAGTCTCTTAATATACGTTAATGTTAAGAATTAATGTTTAACTGTGGAACTTAAAAAGAAAAATTTAATTAGACATTACCAATAATACAGTAGTGAAATGATAAACATGTAGTTTGGTGTCATCCTAGCCTGAGTTCCTCTACTTTGCTATCTTAAGTGTTTTTTTTTTGATAATTTGATAAATTAACAAATAAATCTTATCCTGAAGTTAATGACACATCAAGATGCAATTGAAGTCCAAACCAGAGAGTATTCACTGTTTCAAATTGTTCACATGACAACTTTAGGGGACCGCGGTTGTGGGTTCGATTCCCACTGTCGCCCCAGGCCCTTTTTTCATGTTCATATCTTGGCTAATATGCAAAGTTCATAACGCCATTGAAAAAAAAGGCAACTTTACCAATTTAAAACACATAGTTCTTTCTCTTTTCAGGCTTCTTGTTGTCTCAATCCTGGTCCAACTTTTGAACATAGTGTTGATTTACATGGCGACAAGTGAGATGAGACAGAAAAAGAAAACTTCAAAACCAGTAATCGAGGAGAAGTCCAACGGAGCCATAATGCTTTACTGAATTCTTGAAATTGAAGTAACTTAGCAGACAACTCAAATATTTTTAAAACAAGAGGGAAGCATATTGAAACACTAATTTTTTAAAGTAACATTTAATATTTATTTAAGAAATAATTCTTGGGAAATTAATTTTTTTTACTCTTATAACACATAACCCTGAAAGGTAAAAGATTTAGATTTGTAACTTTGTCTCATTTTTATAACAATTAACTTAATATATAGAAATGATGAAGGTGAGGTGAATGTAGATTTACTTTTATGATGATGATTCTACTCACAGAGTTAATCTGTGAGTGTAACCATCATTTACAAAAATTTTAACTTAATATTTAAGAAATAATTCTCAGGAAATTATTATTTAAAAAAAAAAAACACTTTTATAATGCATAACCTTGCTGTGAGAACGACTGACTTTGGCTGTTTGAAATTATTACATTTAACTTAACATTTGTTTACTAATTTCTCAGAAAATGAATTTTTATACTTATTTCGGATGCATGGTTGCACATCCACTGAATAATACATTAATTTCTTATGGTTTATTGTAATCTCACATTGAGAGTTGAATATTTTTATATGCATTGTCATTTTTAAAACTTTTTTGTAACTTTCATACGAAACAATTTTTTGTAAATAATTAATATATTAATAAATCTTTTGTAATAAACTGTTTTTCTTTTTGTTTTCTAACCTTTATTATCTAAGTATTGCTTGTAAACAAAATAAAGTGAATAATTTTTCCCGTTTTCTTCCAGTGGCAGTTGTGGCTTTTTAAATCCATTTTATAGGTGTGTTTAAATAGAAAACTTATGCTTAAACTATTTTATTACATTTCAGCAACCTGTGCCATCCTCTATGCAGTATATTTCTGGAACTTAAGGAACTTAGAAAAACGATATCAATTTAAAACTTAAAAACAAATTTACACTAGTAACATGGCTGACTATGATTTGTTATATGAATGGTTTTTATTTTATTTTTTATTGATTTAATTTATATAAACTTAAATTAATTTAATAAACTTGACAGAAATAAACTTCATTTAGGGTAGCACAGTGCTGAAACGTCACAGTAAAATAAAGTTAATTAAAACAAATTGTTTGGCTTCTTTTTAATGGCCTTATTGGGTAAATGATAGTATTGATTTTTGGTCCGAGTTGTAAGGTGGGGTAGAGGTTTCTGTTGAGGCTATACAAGTGTAATAAAAAGTCCCACCCTATGTATTTCTGTTGAGTAAAATGAATTTAAGATTGTAATTGTAAAATGAGAAACACTCTCCTCCTTTCTATACTTCTAACTTTATTTTCCGTATACCTTATTAAAAGGACCATTACTTTTGTTAGATATTCACATCTCAATCCGTAAGTATTTATTACACTAATGGACAAATTTTACGCATTAAATAGAAATGGGTACTCACTAAGAGAAAAATACTTTTATATTAGACAGTTGGGTTAATCCTTCAGAGGAGAGAAAACAATACGACGTCGATTGTTTCAAGGTTCAGACACAACTAATTGCATACTCAATCTTCTAATATTGTCTAAACCCAAAAGAATATAAATCAACTTTTTTTGTTTAATTTTTGTGTTTGTTATATAAAATAGATAATGTACTATGTCGTTTCTTCAAAAAACCATATGTAGTGGTGACAAAGAATTTTTTACCTTGTTCCCGTAATACTAATGCCATGAAATTTGTAGATGTAGATGTAATAGTCGGGGTGTAATGTACTGCGCCCTTGATTAAAGCACACTGGTGAGCCCTATTTCATCAAAGAACTTGATTAATAGGCCTGGTTTCAATAGTTGAGGCTCTTTTATGGTCGTCACATTGTACACCCCAAAGCACTTCCTCCTGCGGACCAATGAAGCACCGCAGTTTGTTAGTAGATGTGTTGGTGTCACCTCTGCCTCTTTGCAGAATCTGCACGTGCTGTCTTGAATTATTCCAATCTTCTTTAAGTGTCCATTTAACTTGTAGTGTCCTGTTAACAGTCCTATTAGGATTCACAGTTTATTCCTGCTTCCTTTGACACATTCTGTAATTTCTTTTCTTCCGAAATTTGTTCTTGGATTGCCTGTGTCCATTAGTGAATTCCATTGTTCTTTCATTTTCTATTTTCTTTCGGTCTGAGACACTCATTGATAGTGTGGGTTCCTATGGCACAGAAGGTTTATGAAATTTGTAAATTTATTGTGCAGAAAAAACATATTTCGTGGTTTTTGTTTGATAATCAAGTTCATTGGCGGTTTCGGAATCAAAAGGGTCGTGCTTTGCACCAAGGCAAAACTGAGTCAAAAACACTTTTCAGAATTGCTATTTTAAAATTTAAGCCAATTTCCAATACAATCGTACAATCACAAGCCAATAGTACAAATTAAATTTGTGCCATACAAAAACTATTTGCTTTGCTAAACTACATTGTGCTCTCATTTCATCAAATTCAATATAGTTGACTTAGTAATTTATTTTTTACATTTATTATATCCTGACTTTTAGGACTTATCTTGGCTAATTTCTTTGAAATGGTAAGAAGAGGTTGACAAGCTGGGTGCTGTGCCCTGAGGTTATTTTCATTGAGCGTTCTTCCATTCCTGAAGGAAATCTAAACATTTCGGACTTGTCTTATCAGATTTCTTATCCAATTTCCCGTACTGCTGTGGTTTTGTAGAGCCTGTTGACAGATGAACATATCGTCTCTCTCACATGTAGATCTAGGTCGACCCTGTCCTGGCCTTCCGTTGTTTCTCAAGTCTTCTGGCGACTTCGCTCTAATAACGCTACGATCCTGACACTCAAATTCCTGACTGGAGCCATTGAAAAAGGTTTAAAAATAAGAATAATATCAAATAAAATCAACGAAGAAAAATGATTAACTGAAACCGGTCTTTAGGCGAAGCAAAATGGAAGGCCATAATGCTACTTTTTGTGCAAATTGGATTAATCAGTACAAAAGGAAACAAAGCATTATTTACCATTTATTTTGGCTATGATAGCTCTTAATTTCCTGTAACTAATATAGAAAGATATAGATTTAATTTAAACTAAATAAATTATGTGGTGCATTAAATTTGTCAGTGTACATAGAACAATTGAGAGAAATAATTGAGGTGGAGTGAGTAGACGCATTCACTGGTTTGAAATATTTCTACGCAAAAACTTGTTTTAAGCAGCAATTCAAATCTAGAGCATTAAAAGCTCATCATCAGGTTGAAACTTACAAGCATGTTATATTAATAATAATAAAATAAATCCGTTGAAAAACGTGCTTGTAAATTTCAACCTGATGAGCATTTAATTACTCGAAATCTGGTTTGCTGCTTAAAACAAGTTTGTGAGTAGAATTATCCTTTCAAACCAGCACTACTATATATATATGCAAGCTCATAACATATAACCATGCATGAGTTAAAATTTTATTTAACTTATGTTATATTATGTGTTAATTAAAAGTAATACGTTTAAATGCACTTTTAATTTAATCTTATCCGTAACATTATTTTGAATAAGAATTTTTAATCTTACAGATTTGAGTCTCACATTTCAGCTCTGATCCTTGCAAGGGGCGGGAGCAAGGGGATAAAACTTAAAAATCTGGCCAAAATTCATAACGTCACTTTACTCGCCAGGACGATAAGAACGATCCACGATTTCGGTCGTAAGTACATGCGAAACACATTTATGCTTGAAAACATATAGAAAAGAGAGGCCTGTCGATGTTACCTAATTTTTGCGATTAAAGAATCTACATTTAAGAAAAAATATTATCCACAGAGCTCTCCAAAAATTTGATTTTCATTGTGACATTTTGATAGAAAAACTTGAAGTGTGCTAATTAGCAAAATAACGTCATTTTGGCTAAAGGTGTTGAAAATCAAAGGCCGTAAAAGTTCATGTTGGATTCTCTGCCGTAATGAAAATAAAGTTTTGAGAAAGTGATTTCACTTTCACTTATTTTATTTATTATTTTTAATCTTTTAAAACTTTTAATTCCCAAACCAATAAAATATCTCCATTTCATCTCATTGGCTGAAAAAGTCGAAAATATAATACAGGCTTCTGATTCTAAATCAACAAAATGAAAAAGTTGTCCTGTGTCCAGATTGGACAGCCATGAAAACTCAGTAAGGGAAAATCAGTATTGACTCCATTAAACAAAATTTTTTTTTAAGATGTTGATTTTAATTATTTATGCAAAGATATCTCCCTCATTCAAAAAGACATAAGTAAGGATTTTAAAAACTGAAAGCTCTCATCTAAAGCAAGACACTGAGACAAATAGGAAAAATGTATGCTAAAAAGCTGAACACTTTGGACTTAATAATTTTAATGGCATTTCCTATCAATATAAGAAGGGCCTTTTTTTCCATTATTCATTTATTGGAGATAATACATGGGGTTATGTTGAAGGAATTGCAACCCTTATGAAGGCAGTAATAAAAATTACGCTCTCATCTTTACAAATTGCTGAATAGCCTTCGGAGGATGTAAATCATAGAAGGGTCATCCTCACCCGATTAAGGATAGGCCATGCGAGGTTGACACTACTTTTGGTGAATGTGTCTGGTAGAGAAAGGTTGCTCGATATGCCCCACAATTGAAGGATGTTATTTTTTGGCTCAATATAGAGAGCAAATAGGAATTCTTCTTTTTCTCTTTCATAGAAACCTAAGTAGTTGTCGTAGCCATTTTTAAAAAGGGTGGTCAACCGTCTAGATCTGTAAAGTGTTACAGTGAAAAAGGATTGACTTAAATTCATATAAACATTTAGATTTTCGTTTAATGTAGCATTCAGATTTGATATTATTTGGTTTAAAATTGAAGAAAGTTCTGCAAACTGGTCAGCACATTTTGCTTATTTATGTTTACAGTATTTGACTCTGTTTGGGTTTCGACAGACCATGAGGAAATAGCCAAAGAGGCTGAAAAGAATGGGGCAAACGTGCACTGGAGAAAGCCTTTCACCACTCTTGATGAGGCCAGTTCTTCAATTGCGGTGAAAGAGTTCATCCAGAGCCACTCAGGTACAGGAAGCATAAACCGCCAAAGAATTACATTGATTGTCTTTCAAAATTTACAGAAATAGGTATTGTTGGACTTATACAGTGCACATCACCATTTTTACGGGTTAGTCACTTGCGTGAGGCTTACGATAAATTGCTCGTTGGTTATCACTCTGTATTTTCAGTGACCCGGGACCACAAGCTGAGATGGCGCATTGAAGGTGATTTGTCTATTTTCACATAAGTAGCTGTAACTCAATATCTACATAAATAATTTATTTCAATTTTCCAAGTGTAAAAACTAAAAGTGCTGCAGATTAATTTTTTCAAGTTTAGAAAGTAAATTATTTTTCATTACTAACCCCCGGAGAACATAAATCAAATTTCAACAATTTTTCCAACAATCAAGTATTCAGTTTTCATAGTAGCTTCATTTTTTATTATTTTAAGACAACATCATAGAGCCGGACAACTTTGACCCCTACAACCGTCCAAGGAGACAAGACTGGGATGGAGAGCTGTATGAAAATGGCATGTTTTACTTCACATATACTGACATAATTTTCGACCAGGAGGTGCTCCAGGGAGGAAAGTGGGTCCAAATTCTAAAATTGTATTATTTCGTTTTAATAAACCAACTTTATACTTTTCAGGGCCAGTGTTGTAGAAATTCCTAATAATGAGAGTTTAGAAATTGATACTATCGAAGATTTAAGACTTGCCGAATGTTTATCAATTCAATGATTTTTTTATACCATCTGTGATATATTGCAATAGGTTAAAAGTAGTTCATAAGACAAATGTGGTGATATTACATTGATCTTTAATGTTACTTGCCTAATAAAATTTTATTACTTTGTTTTAAAATTTATTTAGAATATTTCTTTTCTTTTTAAGTCATTTATTCTATTTTTTTTTTTAATTTATAAATTATATAAAAAATTAAATATTCTATACACATCATTTTATTTTGAAAAAATTACCTTAAAAAATTTTTTCAATATAAAATGATAATTTAAAGGAAAAAAGGGTTAGGATTTACATGAACTGAACTTTCATTTTTTATATGTAAAAATATAATTATAAAATAACATATTGTAAAATACTTAAATTAAATTTATGCTAAGATTTTTCACCTCCGATTTCTACCAGTTCATCTATATCAACAATTTTTTCCCTAGGCTTTCCTTCTTTGGCGCCCCTTTCAACTTCAACCTTATCTATACGCTGCCAACCTTCAAAACTCACTGTCACCACATCTGAAACATGAATGTAATGTCTTTTTGAATACCATTTAAATTTTCCAGCCTTGATGCAAGTAAAACATGCTAAATGTAGTATACATTTACAAAAATAAACTAGTTTAGCATTTCAAAATAGTTATTGACTGAGAAATGTATGTAGGAAGTACCTATCTGCTGTGCCAGGACTAGGACCACCAATGAATGCTAGTCTAAGGCCAAATCAGAGGTGTCTCACTAGTGCCTAGATACCTGAAGAATTACCTGGTGATACATCCTTTTTTTTAATTTCAACTATGAGGTTATATGAACCCTCAGGGTGCGATTTTGAAAAAAAAAGCTCATTTGTAAGTATGTCTGGTTCGAATATAGGGCCGCCGGATTTGAACCCTGGACCTTTACCTTACAGTGATGAGCGCCGTGTCAATGCCTAAACCGTTGCAGCCACCAATGTGCCATGATACATCCTTAAAAACAACCATCTTAGAACATTTGTAATTGGCTGCATAGGACAGTAGTTGGCCATGCGCCAGTCGCCTAGTATATCCTAGATATACATACAGTGGCTATATATATTTTTTTTAAAGTTTTCAAATGAAATGTTTGAGGAATCAAGCCCATAAGCTGAAGAACACTATTTCACATGACATTGAGTCACAGCCACTCATATCATATTTTCAGGTTGCAAATACTGAGTGCAAGCGTTGTAGTAACCGTTCAATCCAGGCTATATTTTGGTGAAACTTCTTGTTGATTAATTCCTATTTTTTAATAATTCTTCACATAGACACTCTTCCATGGTCTATAATTATTGTAATTATTTAATTAGTATGTAAATTGTAATTTTTGTATAATAGCCATAGAAGGATTTCGAAAGATTTTGTGGTCATACGTAAGTTTCCCAAAAAAACTCACATACTTCCGAAGTTGTTTATGTGAATTCACAATGTTTCACTTTGCTCACAGTTAATACTGTGGACCCAGCATGATGGGCCATTCTGCAATTGTTCATATTTTCTGCCAAAAGCATTTTTCAATTCAATGTTGACAGATATTTTACGTATATGAACAATCAACACAATTATGGTGACTGGCTTTGATGTTTTTATGTGGAGACTATGAAATGACTATCTAGAAATTTGGTACCATGCGAGTCATCAAGGAACCAGGTGCTAAGCGAGAAACCTTGGGTGTTGCCTTGAGCTTATAGAAATCAGGAGTGAAATCATATCGAGAGGTTTTTATCCCCTGTTTTTTATGTATAAGTCACACTTATCCTTTGAATTTTGTTACTTACCCCATCAGTTGTAAGGTTGTAAATATTGTGTGGTGTTACTTTCACTTTTAATTTAGTAATTCATAGTTGGTAAAAGATATTCTCGTTGAAAAATACTTAGCTTTGGTAAAAAGTGTGTAAAAACAAAAAAAAATGTAATTTTTATTACAAGGGTATTTCAACCCTCGGGATGCTGGTGTTTTTGGAGAAAAAAAAAAATTTGTGGGTAAAAATCCTCAGTTCGAATTCAGTTGCCCTGTATTCGAACCCAGGACGACCTTTACCTTACAGTGATGAGTGCCTTGTCAATGCTTAAATTGTAAATTGTTAAAGTAAATTAGACATTCTAAAAATATTACCGTTGGCATCTAGGATGGTTTTTATGAAATTGTATCCTGGCTTGGCCTCTGACGTGTCCAGTTTTCCTGATTGTATATCTTGGATTAGAGCATCCGCCTGACTGAAGGCGTTGTTCATTGTTGATATAATTACACCAGTTGGGCCAGTACCTATCCAACCAGATGTGTATACTCCTGTACAACCAAAAACAAAACATGATTAAAACGTAGCTTTATGTTGGAGTATTAATTATCTAAATAGAAAACAGAATTGTGTTTTTTTAGTGACCAGTTGTTTAATAATTTGTTGGATTCGTGAGGAGTGGTCAAGAATGAGTAGTTTAGAAAAACACCTTTTTCATTTTTTGCCAATGTTTCAACCTTTATTTGGGCCATCTTCAGGGCGAAAGTGTGTGTGGCACTATGTTGTATGAAATAGTTGAAAAAACAACAATTTCACAGAACACTACTATAGCAAGAATAGCACCACACTTTAAGCCCTGAAGATTTACCAAGTAAAGGTTGAAAAATCAGCAAAAAAAAAAAAAAAAAAATTATATATATCTGAGTATAAAGCTGGTTTCTGCACCAAATATTCAACAAAGGATATTAGTTTCAGTCTTTAAGTTAAAATGTGAAATGTGAAGATAATAGTTTATGTTAAACTACTGTAAAAGATAGTTCGTATAGTTTGTGTTTTCAACAGGATTTCAAGTATTAAATGCTCATCATCAGGTTGAAGGAGTTACAAACATGATGACATAAATTGTAAGCTACAATATACCTACTATCTAATTATTGTAAATTCAACAATAAATTTTATGAAATGAAAGGGAAAATGTTATTTTAGTATATGGTGCTAGAGGAAATAAAATAATTCCCCCAATTAATTCTTTATATGCTAGTATAAATTTTACACTGGAAATAAATAAAGATGATTGCTTAAACTTTTTGGGCTTAAAACTGTACATAATAAATGACCTAATTAAAATTGAGATATATAGAAAACCCACAACTACAGACACTTATGATACCAGCAGATTCTTCTCACCAAGGAGCTCACAAAGCTGCTGCTGGATTCATTTAGCTCATAGACCATTGTTGAAACTCCCATTAACACCTCCTAATTATAAAAAAAGAATTACAAGCAATTAAAACCTTGGCTAAAAACAATGAATATCAAGAAATATTTATCGATAGGTTGCTAGTAAAAAGTACAAAAATTTAAATTCTTTTAAGAAGGAACAATCAGACTCAGTCACTCCACCAAAAATGAATCATTAGGTTTTTGTTGCTTACCATAAATTGGTGAACTATCAGAAAAATTAGGTAAACTTCTTAAACAAGAAAGTTTAAGAATAGCTTTTAGAGGTGCATGTTCACTAAGAAACATCCTCTCAAAATCTAAATACAAAGTTGACTGCTTGTCAAAAAGTGGGATTTACAAGCTGTAATGATTGCGATATTAAATATATAGGACAAAGCGACAGAGAAATTAAAACGAAAGTTAAAGAACACATGCCTGACTCAAACAAATTTGATGATGAGAGCTTAATGCTTGAAATCTGGATCATTGGAACCAACAAATTGTGACTAAGAATCTTTTAAGTAGTTGAACAATATACTAACCCCAACTTTATAATTTCTAATAATTTATGTTATTCGTTGCTTTTAGAATAGTGTTTGCATTATTGTGCTGAACAGTTGTACATGAAAAAAGTTAATATTTAAACAAAAAATGTGGCAGGCAGAGTGGAGTGCAGAAATTATGTTAAAGTTTTTTAATAGTCAGAGCAGTGTTACATAAAGCTGCCTCCGTTCTCCCAGTTTATCGGTAATTTGATAACTTTTTATTGTTGTTTTAATTTTTTAACACCATTTTTACAACATTTTTGGGTAAAGAAAATTTTTTTTTACACCACTAAGCACAACTAAACTTGCTTAAAAAAACACAAAGTATGTAAAAAATTCTCAAACTTTTTGGTAAGATCAAAGTGTAGAATGAGGTTGGTAATTTGCACACTGTGTAAAAGTATGTACTTATGGTCAACTCTGCAGAAAACCTGTATTTTGAAAATTTGTATTTACTGTACAATACAAATTCAGAAAGATCAATAAAAATTATTATTATGTTATAAATAGAATTACCTAAGCTATTAATTGCTTGGCCTGTTTTACGATCAAATGGAATCGCGTCATCAGGGCAGATGCCTTTATATCCGATACTTCTTAAAACCATGCCGCATTCTACATTTTCAAAGTTATCAGTTGGAGTTACGATGCCCTTAAAATTAATTTGAATAATTACATAATAAATAAACATGGCGGAAAAAAATGGATTTTACAGTTTTGTTATCAATGGTGTTTATTACGAATTTGACCCCTTCGACCCTTTCATCGCCGAGGAATTCCTCTGGCCTCCTGAGGAATAAAGGGGAAAATGTTTTGTCCCCATTTTGGTCAGTTGACACCGTTTTCATCATCAGCTCTGTCAGGCGTTTCCGGGGCCTTTGCAAATCTATAAGTAATTTAATTCTCAGATATGACAAGACTTTTTTTTTTAAATGAACTCACCATTTATAAGATCTTCATCAATGTCAAATTGTTCATTTCTAAATAGAGTCTGAACATTTGGCAATTTTGTCATCTCTCTGAATTCTTTTATGGTAAACGCGACCTGTAATGGACCCCTCCGTCCGACCAAGTGAACACGCTTAACACAGCTTTTACAAAGTGCATCTAGTGCATAGCTTGTAATATCTGTTTTCTAGAATTAATGTTAAAAAGTTAAGTTCCTAACTTAGACCAAAAAGATTCCATTACCTTTAAGAGGTCAACAGGTGTAAGGAGAATTCGAGCAGTGTCTATAGCAACATTTCCTTGGCCAATAATGACCACATCTTCCGATGAAAAGTCAACAGTCAAATCTTTGTCTTCTGGGAGTCCATTGTACCAGCCAACAAATCTCCTTGCTGAGATCACGTTTTCCAAATTTTCTCCTTTCACCCCCAACTCCAGGTCTTCACTACAACCATATGCCTTAGGAGGAGGGAATAAATAATAATCAAACTATTCAAACCGAAACAAATTCAATATAAATTTATATTACCAAAACGACAGCGTGGTATGCACTGGTCAGGTCGTCAAACCTGATATCTTTACCGACTGATGTATTGCCGATAAATTGAAAATTTGGGTTTGATGCTACTTTTGTAAAAGTGTTGATGACATTCTTCACCTCAGGGTGGTCCGGGGCGACACCATATCTTACAAGCCCAAAAGGCACTGGCAATTTTTCATACATGTCGACTACAACACTAGGCAGTCCCTGAAAAGGCAACCAATTTTTCATAGAATAATTTCATTAAAAATTGCAAAGTAACTATTCAGTAAAACAGAAAATGTCCTTCAGAGAAGAATTCCCTAAAGAAATATTTATCTATAACATTCAATTAATTAAGGTTTTAAGTTGAGATAAAATTGAATGTTATTAATTGGTCAAGCGGGCCACGAAAAATAGTGAATTTATCTATAATGTGTTTCTTAGTGATCGGTTGTTTCATAATTTGTTGAAGTCGCGAGGAGCAGTCAAGAATGAGGTAGTTTAGAAAAACATTTTTTTGCCGTTCCGACCTTTATTCAGGTCATCTTCAGGGCATTAAGTGTGGTGCTATTCTTGTGATGTCATATTGGTTTTGTGTGAAGGTGATGTGACCACATGACCAGGAGACATTGATGATTCCAGCAATGTGAAAAATTATTTTAAAAACTAATGCTAGAAAAATGGCAGAATCGCTGGGACCACCATGACCAACAAACTACATGAAATAAAACTGTTGGTCAAATAGTAGGCCATGGGTGAATTGGGAAAAAAAGAAAGAATCTTATTGACTTGTCTGCAGATACGCCATACCATGGAATCAATCTTGAATTCATTGTATGTGCTGACTCACACAGTGCCATGTTAGCCATCTGTGATATCCACTAATCCACTAATCAAAAAAAAAAAAAAAAATTAAAAGTACTAGGAAAAGAAATAATCATATTTTGAATCCCAGGACGTGTTGGTACAAACGGAAATGAAAAAGCCAGTCAAGCAGCAAGAACGCCACATGACCAGGAGACATTGATGAGTCCAGCAATGTGTAAAATTATTTTAAAAACTAATGTTGGAAAAATTGGCAGAATCGCTGGACCACGCTGACCAACAAACTACACAAAATAAAACTGTCGGCTAAATAGTAGGCCATGGGTGAATTGGGAAAAAAGAAAGTATCTTATTGACTCACCTACAGATATGCCACACCAGGCTGACACTTGCCAAAGAAAGACCACAGAGATCCCCTTTATGAAGTGCACTAGGTTTTCTCTAAAATCTGAGAAATACGACTGTCAAAAACAGCAACTTTTGTGCAATTGGAAATTATTATTTATAAACTACAACGCTTCACACTGCAAGGATTAATATGTACAGAGTGCTTCCATTTAATGTTTCAAATGAACAGATATGTAGTACTTGATGGGTTTTAGTCTGCGAGTTGGTGAACTCACACACTACTACACCGGCACACAGCCACTACTGGGTCTGTCTTAACCCACGGTTCAACATGAGAATAGATATGTAGTTGATCCAACTGAGTGCATCTGTGGACTGTGAGATCGAGGATATGATGCTGGTCACTTGGAACAAAGTAGAAAATAGCTTTTCTGAGTCTGAAAATATTCCTTTGGACTAAATATGTAACATAACAAAATCTACGAAACGTGGAATGCAAGTTGTTACTTATCACAAGAGTAAGATTAGGAATGAATAGGATAAAATTATTTTTGGGAGTTTACATTATTTATTTATATACATATTTATCATTTTTTTAAACTTTCGAGTGTAAATTACATTTTAAATTTAAATTAAGAAATATCTGCATAAGAAAGAACTAGAACGACTAGCTCTGAATTGAGACATATAGAAATAGGTACTCACTTTGAACAAGTGCTGTGCAAAGTAGAAACCAGCTGGGCCACTTCCAACAATGCAGACACGTCTCGGCGGCTCGGATTTTCCAGCCAAGCCCCGGAAAAATCCTGGGAAAAGTTTCAATTTCCACATTTCTCCTTTTTAACAAATCACCTCATTGTAATTTTAAAAGTGGTTCGAATTAAAAAAACATCCAACCGAACTGAGTGGTGTCTCTTTTGCCATATCGGGATTTCTCAACTGTTACATATTAAAATCAAAAACTGAATCCGTCCTCCTCTGGCCAATGAATAATTCAATTTGAAATTAACTGCTTTGTTGCTGTATAAGTTTTACATTTGTATATACACATTTGAAAAGATTACAGCCTGATAACCTGATTTCAAAGTCTGATAGTATAAGTATCGATTATTATTACGTCGATGTTTTAAACAAGAAAATCAGTTTTTTAAACATATTTTTACAATTTGTTTCATATTTTTATAAAGTAATAATGCTTATTATTCTTCTAAATTTTTTAACATTTGTTTACTATCTACTGATTACATGGAATCTATTTTTTTAATACATACTTCATACAAATAGCGATGTTTTGACTCGATATTATTTTTATTTTTACCTTCTTCAATAGCCTGATAACACGGACGAGTTTGTTAAAAGTCAATTTTTTTTATTGTAAGTTGGTTTATATTTTAACTATCGTACTGTATGAACAATATTTTTTTTTTTTTTCAAACGATAAGTATAAATATCTGTGATTGGTTAAATTATTTTAATTTGATTGGTGTGTTTTTTTTACTAATGTAAATAATCAAAATATATCCGACATGTCAAGCTTAATTATAACAAATTGGTAAACTTAAATGTACTGTTTTTTAAACAGAGTTCAAAATGTTGATAAATTTTTCAAATGAAGGCCTCACGACTGAAATAGCGTGTGACAGGATCTGTTCTGACGACTATGATGTCACTAATCTGATATCGCTTAAAGCATCGGAAAGGAGTAGAGGCTTCCTTGCCGGACATTTCATCAAACCACCCGTACTGATCAGGCTCAAGTTTATTTGTGATGTTAACATAGAATCGGTCATTATCAATTCAAGGGTTGGCCAACAGAAGTCATCCGGCTTTGAGGTATTCACTGCGAGAGACGGCTGTGAGGAGGTGTTTGTCGGATCGGGTCTTGCTCAGGGCGATGCTGTCGAGTTTCATATACACGGTCGGTCGGACAAGGCCGACTCATTTTCATTTAAGTCTTCAAAGTACCTCAACAAAATCAGGCAGCTCGCTATTCGGATATTTAGGACTGACGGCTCGACATTGCCCTCGTTGAAGCGACTCGATGTGTGGGGTACTGTGAACAAGATCACCACCAAAGAGGATACCGAAAGGGTCCTCCAGATTTGGAAGAATATTTCAGACCCGCCTAGAAAAACTGTGGAGACTGAAAAGAAAGAAACTCCATGCCAGAAAAGGTTCAGGTACACAAAGCCAATTCCGACAGTAGAAATTCCGGAGGAATTCATTGATCCTATAACATGTGACTTGATGACAATCCCCATGACCTTGCCCTCGGGTAAAGTAGTGGATGCTTTGACACTTGAAAAGTTCTACGAATCAGAGAAGGAGCATGGAAGGGGACAGAGCGACCCTTTCACCGGGGTGGCCTTTTCAGATTCGAGCAGGCCAATTGTCGCAACATCATTGAAGGCAAGAATGGACAAATTTTTATTAGAAAACTCTTTCGTTCCAGAGTTGAAAAATGCTCCTAGGGCGTTGGGAAAAAAATCAGAAGTTGTCCCTCTTGTTTCGACACCAGGACCAAGTCAGTGCTCTGGGAAGAAGAGGAGTTTTGAAGAAATGCTACAAACTTGTCTCTCGGGGCTTCCGTCCTTTCTAGAAAATGCTAAAGTGAAAAAGTTGGACAAAAATTGCGCCAAATGCACGAGTGCCAAATTACTTTTTAAACTCTCCTGTGATCATTTGGTCTGTCGTGTTTGCCTGTGTGAATTAAAGACTGAGAAAGACTTAATTTGTCCCACTTGCTGGGAAAAAATAGATCTGTATAAAATCAACAGGTTTCATGTTGGAACATATTTTTAATATTTACTGGGGCTGAGGAGAAATAATAGTACACAACAGTACGAACCTATTGTTTCAGATGATAATTATTAAGTTTATCAAAGGCTGACACACTCTTCACAACAATATTTTTAATACTTCTAACATTAATTTATAATAACTTTCCACTCTTAATGGTTCACGTGTATCTTTTGAGAACAATTATTTCTAGTAATATTATAATTTATACTAATATTATAATATATAATTATACAATGTTCAACTTCCAACTAAAAACAAAAAGATTTTCCATTTGTAATTGCTGATGTGGAAACATGCCAAAAATATGAAATAAATTCGTAATGAAATAAGAGGATAAATTATTCATACACTGATTTTATTCAAAGCAAAAGATCCAATCTATTACAAACTGACATGTACAGAGAAAACAAAACTTTTTTTTATTATACAAATATAATGTGTTATTACCTATCCTAACAGACAAAACAAAATAAATATTAATTATGTATAAAAACGAGTACATATATACAAAAAATTACAGCGATGCTATCTGATAAAACTTGAAAAATAAAGTCTTCAGCAGCAATCTACAAAATAAAAACAACCTGATATTGTATTTATACAATAAAAAAAAACTAATAAATTTTTGTACAAAGAAAAATTGTACCTGCTATTATATAATTGTCTAATACCCTACCTATAACAATATCATTATAAAATATGAAATTTCCTAACGATTTTTCCATTGTTGTTTTATATGTTTCCCCGTCTTGTAGGAAAAAGGACAATAAAAATTAAGAAAAGTACAAAACTGTATAAAAATATTACAGTAGCTACTACAGTTTATACAACATAAACAAAAATAATTATATACAGTGTCAAAAGTAAAAGTGTTCCGTATTAGAGAATAAATATTATTAGATTGATTGATGTATAGTACGAAAATACAGCAGGATTATTTTACAACAAAGATTGTGCAGGGGTGCTTACATGTGTAACAAGTACTAAAATCTCACCTTCCAGGCATGGTATATGGACTTAATTAAGGGACGAACGTCAGTCTGTCCACTTTAAAATGAGAAAATTTCTTCCCTTCTCTTCTCAAAATAAATGGCTCTTACCCCCCTGAGTTGTGCATATACTCCAAAAAGTCGATAAAAATCCTCTTGTGAGTTTAATTTAAAAAGCGATCATATTACACCTGCACATACTCCTCATGATGAACAGTAATTATTGTAGATGGGAGCAGTGATAATTCAGCACCCCATAAAGACAAATGTCTTGAATTACCTAATAACCTGAAAGTTTTTGGGACAATCCACTCTTTGAACCAAAACGTTTTCTTTTCTGTTAGTTGAAAAGCAAATAGTTTTGGAGAAACAAAAATCTGGAAGAGATAACAATTACATTAGATTATATAGGAGCCAGCCTCTTTGCAACCTGTGCACTGCGACCAGTTTTCGTCTATTGTGCATATCAATTTTTTTTTATCTAGAGCTCCTTGTTAAGCTTGAGGCTTTTACCAGACACCAAAGCTTCTTCCCACATTCCTCTCCCAGGATTAGGAATCTCAACCTTTACACCAACAGAGGACTTGTTCCACTGTTTCTTCTCTTCTTGGCAATATCTGCACAGGCTTGTTGCTGCCACTCCGAGATTGTACTAATGCCTTTGGAGTCTGCAGTGTCCAGTTAGCAGTCCAACTATTATTCTAGTCCTAGCACATCCTAGATTTAGTAGTTCTGCCATTAGATTCTGTGATGGACCTTTAAACTTTTTCACATGCCTCTGTCCCAGGCTACATTTCCATTGAGCAGAGGACTTATTATTGATCCATTGACTAATGGATCTGCATTTTTGGCAGTTTGGTAAGCAATTCAGGGTCATATGTTGCCTCATTGAACTTTCTTTCGCAAATTTATCTGCCTTTTCATTCCCCCTCTGCCCTGGCAACCAGACACTGGGTAATTTTGTTATTTTCTCCAATGTCTGACAAGGCTCCATGCAGTCCCAAATGACTCTGGACTTTACCGTCGATGCGACAATTGCCTTCAGTGCTGCCTGGTTCTGGTTGTCTGAGTAGATGGCTATTCTAGTGATAATCCCCAGCCTTTTTATCTCCCTGGCACAGTGTACAATAGCCACAGTTTCCCCTTGAAAAACGGTGGCATATGGTCCAAGGCTTAAATGAATTCTAGTCCTTGGTTTATTTCCACAATTGCCAGTTCCTGACCCATATTCAGTTTTTGGGCCATCTGTAAAACAGATTTGGTTGTCATTAACTGGGATCCCTTTCTTCCAGTCTGCTCTACAAGGTATTTTGATTAGAAATTTTTTCTCAAAACTGAATTTAGGGGTCATGGCATTAGTAGACATCTCAAAGTTCTGTCTAGCTGAAGCTCCCCTTGAAGCTTTTGTAGCTCCTTGCTTTGTAAATAGGAGGCTACTGGGGCCAGTCCCTGCATTAGCCTATGAATTGTGGCTCTGGCCTCTCCCTGGATAACAATGTGTAGTGGTGGTAGATTCAGGACTTCAGAGTTCAGGGCGACTGTGGGGGGTTGTTCTGTCGTTCTCATTGCCCCAATGATGATCAGACACGCCAGTCTATAAGCAGTACTGAGGATCTGAACTGCCCTTCTTAACTGTAATGTCTTAGTCCACCAAATCACTGATCCGTAACAACTGCTGTTCTTTGGATTGTGTAAAGGGAACCATGGTTTTGTTAGGGTTATAGAAAGCCGGAAGAGATATAGACTTCAAACAGTATTTTATAAAAAGTGAGAGAGAGTAAATGAGTTTCAATGGTCAATATGAAAATGGGGGTGACTGATGGCTACACAAGTAAATTTTTATTTTAAAAAATCACTGAAATTTTTCTTGTATATTGTACAGCTGAAAACTCCAGATTTGTGCACTATAACAAGATCACTCAGGAAAACTGATTGACTGATTACTTGAATTTTTACTTTGAGAACAACTTCGTTAATAATAAATTCACTAGTTTTCGTGGTCAAAATTAATTTTGCCGTGGCTATTCTTTCCGTATGATGAGGAACAAAGGTAATACAGGATGTGAATACGCCGGCCTACTTCCATTTCACAAAATAATTATATATCCTTAACAAACAAAGAACAAATTATGGGACTTTAAACTTATTACCCTACCTATGTGGAGTATATAAAACTTAAAAAAGACAAATTTCGTCCTATTGTTCGTACTTCAGATCTTTATTTTATTTATTGTACAATATACATATAAAATACTATTAGAAACATAAGTAACATTTACAGTATTATTATGTAAAAACTATTGTTTAAAGAAAAATTAAAATATTAAATATGAACTTTAACTAACTACCCTGATAACACAGATGACAAAAGCATCAACAGACCAAAACAGCGATGATAGGAAGATGTTAATTGGTTCATCACCCTGTATACCATAAGAATCAACCTCACAATAAAATCAAATAAATTGAAAATAGGTAATGATAATTCTTGAATATTGAATTTTATTATTACTTACTACGTATTAATGAGAAGAGTTTTAAGTAAATTCCAAAGGTTGTTCATAGTGAAAATGGATTTACAAAAACAAAAAGACAGATTTCAATGGACTTGTATTACATCATTGTTTTAATAATAAATATTTACATATTGAAACGTACGGTTTTACACACTAATATTGACTAGTATTTCACTGCTAAAGGATAAATACAATTTTTTACCGTATCAAAATATAAACCTATAAAAATATCAAATTGCACCTTGCCAATTTTTGAACAAGGAACTATAAAAAAAAATAGTTCAGTTCAATATGGGGAAGCCCTTCTGTGAAGCATGCCGTATTGCCAATTCAAGTACACTCATAAAGTAATCACGCCACTGGGGATTTATGTAATAAACAAATGGATCGATCTCTACTGACGGTGGTGTTGGTGGAAGAGATTCTTCTATACCACTCGTATTTAGTGCCCTTTGTGTCTCCCTCACAAATTCTGTTATCCTTTTTTGAGATAATTTCTCTGCCTGAAAAGTCATAACATTAAACCAGCATAAAAACCAGCGATTTCTTTTTTTTAACTTACAACTTTATCTGGTGTTTGAGTAGAGATTCTTATCATTGTCGGATCAAACTTGTCTCGGTTTCCAATTACATCATTTAGCATTAATACTTTGTGAATGGCATCCTCCTTGCTGATCACGTACAAGTTTAACGATGATATTACAAGAACAACAGGCTCGTAATCGCTTGATGTCGCCTCACAGACTAGTAAAATTGTTTCCATCTTTGAAACCAGCTGGTTCACATATTTAGCTGCAGATTCATTGCCTGGGTGCACCCCCTGGCAAATAGCCTGGTGTTTTGGCTACAAATAAACAGAAATTAGTGAAACCCAATAGAACAATTTAAGAATGTTACCATGTGCTGGTCAGCCCAGCCTGCTCCACTGAGTATTCCATGAGTCGTCCTAGCGACTAGCTCTGCAGCACCACTGATAGGTCGTGCCATCACTCCAACAATACCTCGGCTTAGAGAACCTACGAAGGTTTTGTCTTGGGAACCAGTTGCATAATCTAGAGGCTGTTGAGCCAATCCTCCAACTCCTCCCAAAATGCTCACACCTGAAGGATTAAAATAAATTTTAAAAGTAATTTTTTTTGTGCAGGTAGTAACACCATAAATGTTAACACAAATTACCAAATTCGGTCAAGCCCTGTTTCAACCCTTCTGCTATTCCTTGAGGTTTAATCCTCCTCATTTCTTCTGCAATCTTGAGATCATCATCAGACAGGGTAAGCCGATCAAGAGTTCTTGACCAGCTTTCAGCCAACTTATTTACAGACGTCAAGGTGCCTAAAATTTCAATATTCTTTGTTTATACTTCTTAGTTTTAAACAACAAATTATTAATTACCGGCAGTAATGTGTCTCATTAAGGAAGCAGAACCATTTATTACACCAGACAGAAAACCAGTAGGACCCTGCATCATTCCTAAGTAAGGTAGGGTAATAAAGCTTTTCAAGCCGTGTCCAAAGCTCCTGGCCAAGCCAGCAGGAGCTCCAAGAAGTTGTAAAGATCCAATCGCCCAACCTACATCAATGTCATTACAAATTTTATAGTATATTTAGAATACGAATCATACCCGTTCCATAGATTGCACCGAGGAAGTAGTGAAGAGTCAAAGCCTGTCCCAACCTATACATTGTAGTGACCATATCAGATTTGCAAAATTCTGAAAAGTACAATGGCGACTGGTCCAAAGCAATGTAGAACATGGTCGATGTGTGTACGCTGACCAGGACATCTACAGGGGATAGATTAAAAGCCCTTAGTTGTAACGGTCTTGTGATTTCTAAAGCCGATAGCACAATTTCTGGTGGGACTGGAACTTTTGACTGTGGGTCTTCTGGTAATTCAGGCCAGCATGTGTCCTCATAATCCAAGTCATCTTTTGAATCTTCGATTATTGGGTTCACTGAATCCCAGGGTGTAAATGATGACGGTTCCGATTCTTCGCATAAAATTACCGAATTTTCACCATTCGCTTTCTCAGAATTGTTGTTAATAGAGCAGAGAGAAGTGTTGACAGTTTTTAAAGACTTAGAAGGCGAGTTTGATTCGACATTAATCTGTTTTCCAGCAGTGATCAACAGCGTAGGATATAGGTTGGAAATATGATTCATCAAGTTGGTGAAGTAGTTGTTTTCAATATAAACCTGAAGTGGTGCTGCCTGGACATTTATTTCTTGAATGACGTTCTGAACACCAGTGTTGAGGACGACTGTCATGTCGATAGCTGGATTGTTCTCTTTAGACGTTTTTACTAAGTGTGCAGGGTCTTTTCCAATAAATATGCTTTTATCAGACTCACCCTGCCGCAAAAGGACAACACTAAAATCATATCCGCCATACTGAAACTCCTGGTTGTCTAGTTGTAAATCCCAAATTGTCACACCCAAAAACAACTCGGTAATTTCTGTATTCTATAAAAGGAATAGTGATTTATTATTATTCAAACTAATGGAAATATTTTATATTACTGGATTCAAGTTGGGCTCCAAAGTTATGCCAACATTGTCGAGAGACAACGCCGTGAATTCTTTCCATATAAAACTCCCTTCTGTTTCTGAACAAAGCATTATTGTTATCCCATCTATGTAAGACGTGAAATGGAATGTTCGTAATACTGTAATAAATACATAATTTAAAACACTATGTAGGAAATCATATTTTCTTTGCCGTATAACAATTAAAAATTACCTGAATTTTTTAATTGTTCAATATCTTCACAAGAATTACACTCTTCGTGTGTTGTTGGCGATTCTGGCACTTTTTCTTCTTGCGAATTTAAGTGAAATTTATCCGTGTTAGCTACAGTTTTGAAAAATAATTCATTTTTAATAATGATGATTGAATAAACTATTAGTTGAACAATGTTTTTACATTTATTTTGTTATTTTAATAATTAACTTGTTACTAAATTATTTGGTTAAATCCCTAAACCTGTTACTTTTTGATTAACTAAGTCCCAATTAAATATTTCCTCAATGTGAAAGAACATCTTAAACTTCTCGTGTAGAAATGTGTGGTGGTTAGTGACCGTTAATCGATAATTATTCAGAAATCATGAGATGCGGTCTGGTGTGATGTAGGTTTCAGAAAAACATTTTCTTTATCGTGCCAACGTTTCGATCTTTATTGAGATCATCTTCAGGGCCTGGGATTTACAAACATTGTTTACATTTAACAAATACATGTAGGATCTGGAAAAATGTGAATTTATGGGCACAATTACACTGAAGACAAACACTTTGAGTGAGTAGAAATACTTTGATTGAATATAAAAAATATATTTTGCATTATATAAATTCACTTTTTTCCACATCCTACATGTATTTGTCAAATGAAAACAATGTTTGTAAATCCCAGGCCCTGAAGATGACCTCAATAAAGATTGAAACACTGGCACGATATGAAAATGTTTTTCTGAAAACTACATCACACCAGACCGCATCTCATGATTTCTGAATAATTTTAAATTTCAATTAAATTAAATATCTTAATACTTTTATATTATGTATTTTAAAATTAAATTAGCGTACCATTTAGATTCAATGACAGCCTTGACCTGACATCACTGGCTGAAATGAGTGAATGGTTAGCATGAGCCAGAATTAAATGGGTTGTATAGCCTATGCGCATCACAGATGCTGTCAAATCCTGGCTCTGCGGTAGATTCACAAGCCTTGAACCAGTGGACGGAATTAATGAGATTGCACTCGACCAGCCTTTAAATTAAAAATTAAAATATATTTTTCGTTTTTTAATGTAACTCCTTTCGGGTATTTTACGCACACATTGTGTCAGGCCTGGTGACCACTATTGGGGGCAACGGTGTCCCCAGTGGTGCATTACAAGGAGGAGGCTTGTAATGTCCGCATTTCCCAGCTGGAAGCATGAAATTCCATTCCCAGTCTGAACTCTCTTCGACAGCTTTTCCTCCTGCAAAGTAGAAAAAAATTACGATTCATTTCAGGTAGACAGTAATGTAACAAGTATCTGATAAAATGTTCAATTTCCAAAATATTACAAGCTGCAGGTGTTAAGAATTTTGATAGTAATGAAAATTGATTTTTGCTAATTTTCTTTGCTTACATTTTAAGAATATTAATAAAAAAGAAATAAGATAACCTTCATCTGTAGCAGATTTTCCTAAGGCAAGGAGGTACCGAGTCCTGTTGTGCACAACAAGTCGTGGGGTGTTTTGTGCATTCACAATTATGTAAGTGATACCGTCTTTAAGCTGGAAAATCACATTTAGCACTTTGTTTATCTCTGGTTGGCCAGCGATTGGCAGGAGAGCGGCTGACACGCTCATCTCCAGCCCTCCTAAGTCTACTTGTACTGGACTGCTGATCAGGCCTTTGTGCTCAAATATCAAATAAAGATTTCTGCTAGCCTCTGAGCCATGGCCGATTTCATGCCATTCTGCCAACGGCTCTGCACTGTTAAATTGAACAGAATTATAAGTGGTAACTCCTTATGCAATTGTACGATTTACTTACAAAACATTATCAGGGTTTTGTTTAGGTAAAGATATTGCGTAAGATAATATTTCACTGGGTACTCTGTATTTTCCTGATGTGTCCTTCCTGACAGAAAATGCAGCTACGCTTAAATCATAGTCTGTAAGGTTGGTGATAACTATAGAAGATGAGATGTGAAGCACACGGATGCCTGATATCATTTTGGAATGAAACGTTGCTAATATAACCTGAAATAAAAATTAGAATTTTATAGTATTTAATAATACAATAAATAATTATTTCAATCTAATATTTTTTTCTTCTTTTTTCAGGCTGGTATTTTATTTATTTAAGTGAATTTTATTTCCAACACGTCTTCACTTAAATTATTTCTATTATTTTGTCTTTCAACTTTAGAAGAATATATTTGTACACTATGAGGTGTGAGTATTCCTTTACGTTCACATTCATATTCTGCACAACACTGGGGCTTTGCTTTGAATTGTGTTTACTTTCATGTTACTATTACTATTGTATTTTTTTTTTCAACTTTTTCTTAAAATCCACGGTTCGTAGCAATTCTTATTCAAAGGTTGAAAAATCCCAAGTTCTCCGTGGTTGAAATATTTTATTCAATTTTGTCTATTACGTGAACGTTTTGGGCCTACGGCCCATCATCAGCACCTAAACATGGAAAACCTCAAGGCACAATTTCCATCCGAAGATACACACATAAGTAATTTACAATTTTTTAAAAATGAGGGGGATGTCATCAAAATGGTTTTAAAACTGTAATAATAATGTGTAGTGATTAGTGACCGTAAGTCGATGATTATTTGGAAATCGTGAGATGCGGTCTGGTGTGATGTAGGATTCAGAAAAACATTTTCTTTATTGTGCCAATGTTTCGATCTTTATTGAGATCATAATTGTGCCATTCTTGTGTATCGTGTTGAGAGTGTTAATATCTCACTGGCACTCTCAACACGACACACAAGAATGGCACAATTACCGAGAAAACAAACAAGCCCTGAAGATGATCTCAATAAAGATCGAAACGTTGGCATGATAAAGAAAATGTTTTTCTGAAACCTACATCACACTAGACCGCATTTCATGGCTGTAATAATAACAATAATTTTATTCTAGTCCCATCATGGGTACAACACATGATAATGAGATTCTTTTTATATATCCCTCTGCCGCTATCCGCCCTTATCCACGTGAGCCTCCACTATTAGAAATGATGATTGATGGAGTGAGTTCGGTGTTCAATCCTTTTTTAAAAAAGATAGTTCCTACTCACAGTAAGAAAAAAAAATTTACTGTGAGTAGGAACTATCTTTTTAAAAAAAGGATTGAGCCTCCACTTGTTAGATGGTGATTATTGGTTTTTTACCAATTTGTCAAGCAGGGGAGGCCGGACTGTTTTCTGGCGGAATAGCGGCAGAGGGATATATAAAAAGAAAGAATCTCTTTATCATGTGTTGTATCCATGAGGGGACTAAAATAAAATTATTGTTATTATTACAGTTTTAAAACCATTTTGATGACATACCCCTCAAAATGGGTGGAAATATATATGTATCTATGGCATAGTCCAGGTATATTTATTTTCAAAAAATTGTAAATTACTTATGTCGGTATCTTCAGATGGAAATTGTGCCATGAGGTTTTCCATATGTAGGTGCTCATGATGGACTGTAGGCCCGAAACGTTCATACAATAGACAAAATTGAATAAAATATTTCAACCATAGAGAACTTGGGATTTTTCAACCTTTGGATAAGTGTTGTATTACTGTGATGTTGCTGTTGACACGACAGGGCGGTGATGAACTTATGTCAATGAGTATATGTATTTACCTAAACTTTTTTTAGTAATTATCACACATTTATTATTATGGTTATTTTTGCTTCTTTCATTCTTAGTTCATATGCATTTTCAGGTGCAACAAATTTTGTTTTTAAATCTTTGATTAACCTCAAATAATGTTTGTAGTATTATAAAGTAAAGCATACCATAAGTTTGTTTTTAATTGTTTTCAAATTAAAGAGAATTCCCAAAGTAGATCAATTTATTAGGTTTCATGATCCGCTTGACCAAAAAAATTCTTTTCAATTAATTAAGGTATTGGTTGAGATAAAAAAGTCAGTGTCACAAGTGAGATTCGAACGCACGACCTTCGGCTAAATACGCTGCTGCTCTACCGCTTGAGCTATCGTGACTTTGATCCAATCGGACACTAAATCAATTCCCGCTTGTGACACTGACTTTTTTATCTCAACCAAAACCTTAATTAATTGAAAAGAATTTATCCGTGGCCATTTCATTTGACGCCGAGAATCAAATAGATTACACGACATTTGAAAAATGGCAAAAAGGAGGGAAAATTCAAAAGGTGAGGTTGAGATGGGAAGTTGGGGTCCGAGTGGATCGACACGATAGCTCAAGTGGTAGAGCAGTGGCGTATTTAGCCGAAGGTTGTGGGTTCGAATCTCACACGTGACACTGACTTTTTTATCACAACCAAAACCTTAATTAACAGAAAAGTAGATAATGTTGATGACTTACCGAATTAGGAGCCTGAATTTTAATTTTGACATTTGCAGTTTGAGGAATCAATCCAGCCACTTCTGGTGTATAAAACATTTTGCTGTCTGACAATTGAAGCCCATTGGACTTATGATAGCCATCATTTAATTCGACTAGGATGTAAAACATTTCCTAAAATGAATAGGATTAATATTTAAGAAAATCTATTGTTTGGCATTTAAACATGAATGTACATCTATAGGTGGAGGGGCAAGAACAGAGAAATTGCCAAGGGCGCACAAGAACTTAGAGGAAGACTGCAGCGTTATGTTTAAGCCGAGTGTATTTATGGCTAGGGCCCATGGTTGAAGCTCGACTAAAAGTGAATTTGAAACTTTGAGTTTATCAGCACAGAACCTTACCTGCAGGAAAAAAAAACATTAATTATATAAAATTTACAAAAAAAAAAAAACTGAGAAGAAAACCCACTTTGACATGTGTAATGGTATCTGGCTGATTAGTGTGTTTCCATGTTACCCTGGACCAGTGCGGCCCCAGGAACGGCCATTTGGAACCGCAATACAAAATCTCAGATCTCTCAAGGAGTACATCTACATTTGGAATTGGAGGCAGAGGTGGCGTCTTTCCATCCATAGCGGAGTAACTCAATGGAACATGCGGTGACGAGGATGGCTGGTTGCCCCTAAAACAGATTCATTTTGATCCCGCATGATTTATTTTAACACAAATTCTTACTCGATGTGGAATGTGAGCGAATGTGAATGTTGTGTCGTTCCTGGTGTGAAAAGATTTGATGTAGAGCCCCTTCCTGATATCTTTGCAGAATTGATTTTGTTCAGTTCAGCAGTCTTGACCAAAACATTTGCATCACAAGGAAGATGCGATTTCACAAAATACATCGGACTCAAAACAACCTTAAAAATGTATGTATAAATTAATTTATCTTTTTTTTTTCTCAAATAGAAAAGCATTTACCATCATTCTAGAGCCATGTTTCTTGTCTCGAAAAATCTGACACCAGATGCTATTATAATCTGTCTTGTTCTCTGTTGGAACTACAATAAAACAAAAAGCATTATATTTCATTTTGGGTAATATAAATCTTGCATGTTTAACTCTTAAGTCTACACATAGGCGTACTCAGTGTGACACTGGAGAAAACTTGCTTATGGGTATGTTGATTAACTTCTTCAAAAGTCCCAGTTTGTAATTTTCAACGATCCAGTTTGTGTCAAAATATTACTGGATAACTTTGAAAAAATTATTTTCAAATCAAATAAAAATTAAGTCTGTCCTTTTTTTGGAAACTCTATGACGATATTTTATGCAGTCAGGAACATTAGAGGATTTAAAATCATTCTTCCAATTAATTAATTCAATTGATTCACCTCCTATTTTAAACATGTGCCTAAATTATATTTAACATACAAATTAATCACTAATTTAAAAGTATTTATTAGGATAATATTTCGTTGTAATTCATGTTTTTTGCATATTCAAAATTGAGCAACATTAAAACCAGCTTCCATTGGAACATATTTCTAACTCCTTCAACCCGATGATGAGAATTTAACGCTTGAAATCGGGATCGTTGAAAACAACAAACTGTGAGTAAGAACTATCTTTTAAAGAAGTTAAACTTGCTTATGTTGAATGATGTGTTGGAGGGCTCGTCCATCCAGGACCCTTTCAGTATGCTATTTGAATTGTGGACAAGTTGCAAATTAAAAACATTTAAATTATAAAAATAAATAAAACGCATATTTAAATATTTAATATCACGTAAAGTAAGAAATCATATTTGGATAAAGAATTAAAAAATTTAAAAGGTATAAATATATAAAAATCAGGGTTTTTAAGAAAAAAGGGGAAAAATTAAGTTGGTGAATAAAGTGTGCCAGTGTGCGGACATATTTTAACCAAAACTCAAGGGTTAAAGATACAATTTTTTAAATAAAATATATATTACATTTTAGTTGTAATCATCTATCATAATATTATTCAATATCATGTATGCGCAAAAATAATACCTTTTACAAGCCAGCTGTTGGAGGTGGCAAAAAGTGGGACGAGGCCGGACCACTGTCCTTCCAGCGCAAGACGCAGGTTATATTTGATATCAGGCGTTAGAATTATGCTCGGTGAGCGCACATTTGGATTGATAGTCAGATACTTCTGCCTCTCTTGGATGGTGCTTGCTACTAGCCGGACATCTATAGACTTCTCCAGGTTGTTGTGTACGATAAGTTCACCAGTGATGAGAATTTGTGTGATTGTAGAGGACAGTTTCTTGACAATAATTAAAACGCAGAGTTGTTTCCCTGTGTCATCCTTTAAGAAGATTCTCTGGCACTGGTCTGGGTGAATGCTAATGTGGTGGCTCCAAAAATCGTTCCTTTAGAATAATACATTAAATTAAAAACTTAAAAAATTAAAAGCTTATGCCTTCAAAAAATTAAATAATCACCCTTGAAGGCTTGCTGAAAACCTCATACACATTGTATGGTGTATGCTTCTCCAAGAGTAAAAATGACATTGAAGACATTGGATTGTAATGTCTTCATTGGTTCCTTGTTGACCAATTCTTTAAAAAAATAAAAAAATAAATAAAATAAAAAGATATTTATGATGCCATAAATAAAAAATTATAAATATGTATAACACATATTTATTTGTACTTGTTTAAAATATCAATTGCTTCTAGTTTAGAATACATATTCTATTCATTCTACAAAACTATACGCATCACTCATTGATTTTTTTTTTGTTTTGCAGTACATTTAAAATAAAGCTCGCTCAGCAATATAACAAGTAATACATAATTCTCACCTAAAAGGATAACATGTGTCATTGCAGACTACGAATGGTTTAAGGATGGCATCATTTAACGCTGCTGTGAGCGTGTGAGTGATCGAGGGAGCAATGTAAACCAAAACTGGCCCAACGAGGACTGAAAGGTTCTGCTGGGGGCGCAGGTCTGCCTGTGAGTCCATTTCAAAATTGAAGTGCAGTGGAAATTTTTTGACGCAGCACTGTTCCTGCAGGGTAAGACTGTTCAAGATGTTCAGTTTGGGGTTGCAGTCTCCTTCTATTTCCAACTGGCCTGTTTACAAACAACTTCAATTAACCATTTTTTATTAAACAATTTAGTCTTATATGAATAACCAGGTAAAATTATTTTAATAAATAAAAAAAATAACGAGCTTAAATTATGTTAGTTAATTTACATACTAAACTAGCTTATTTACACTTCCTAATATTTTGAAAAGTAACTTATTTACAAACTTTCTAATATTACAATGAAGTTATACCATTTTTCCATAAGAGAATTCTCGCCTTAACTTGCTCAAATGAGAGACGAGCAAAGGCATATTCCCCTGGAGTAGATGTGTCGGGACAGTAACGAAGGAGCGCCGGAGGCAAACTGACAGGCGAGGAAGGGCCTGCCCATGCAGAGATCTGAGCTGTGTCTATTGAAATGTTGAGCCTGATATTCGGTACAAGTCGTGCTGAAAATAACGAGTCCACTCTCAACGCAGCCACAAGAGCCTGATAAAAAAATATATTTATTATTAGTAATAAAAGTTAGCAGAAGATAGCCTTACAGCCTGACAAATATTTATGACTATATGGTTTAACGCTACAGTTTGATAAATTAAGCATATGTAGATATATATTTTATTCATAATGTCAATTCTGCGGATCGAGGCTTCTTTCGAATAATATAATTCATTCACTGAATTATAGAATATTTTTTCCCTACTAGTTTATCCTTTTTTTTCTTATTTAACTTCCGAGTCTCCTGTGACATTATTTAATTGTGTAATGTTCTTTAGGGGAACCTCCTACGCTTCATGGTTTGTATAATTTTAATTTAATAAGTAAGTTTCATTTATTAATTGATTTTATTTTCTTGGAGTTGTTCCAGGGAGTAAAAACTTTCTCTAAACTAATAGCATGGCATATTGCCTTCAGAATGGGGTCAAATGGTGTTAAAAGTTTGCTTCAAATTTCTCCCACTTTTAGGGTGATGATCCTATTAAAATTATACCTTTTATACTAGAGCTTTCAGGAGCTTCCTTTTCTTTATGTTCCTATTGATTTAAAATATTTGATTTCTTTTTATCCAACCTTTTTTGTTTAATAGGGCCTAAAAGAGGAGAGCAAAGTAGGTTGTGTGATTATAATAACTGGATACCAGTTATATAATTTTCGGACTTTGCACTATGTGTATCTATTTTTCATACACAATCAAAAAATGAAACTGAGATTCACTTTTTAATATGATAACGATGATCATATTAAATCATCATTGTCTATATTACCAGATGTAACGATGTAACCAGATGTAAACGCTATACTGACTTGTACCACACTCCAATTTATTAAACAAATGCTTTATGAAATACAATTTGACGGTAAATAAAGATAAACTTTTTTTTTGGGGGGGGGGCATCAGTGATCGCAACGGTTAAGGCATTTACACGGCGTTCATCACTGTAAGGTAAAGGTCCCGGGTTCGAATCCAGCGGCCCTACCTTCAAACCCGACATGCAAATGGGATTTTTTGAAAAAACCATCACCCTGAGGGTTTATATGACCTCTGCTGTTAAGAACCCTTGTTTAAATTAAAAAAAAAAAAAAAAAAAAAAAACTGACCACTAACAGCAGTTTTTTAACTAGATTTTTTAAATTCATTTACTTCAATTATTAATTATTATTACCAATGAATTAATTATTACTAAATTTGAATTTTTATTTTTATTTAATTAATTTTTAAAACTATGTATTGAACCAAAAGATGATTGAACTACATAAATGAAAAATGTGTGGTGATTAGTGACCATTAGCCAATGATTATTTGGAGATTGTGAGATGCTGTCTGGTGTGATGTAGGTTTTAGAAAAACATTTTCTTTATCATGCCAACGTTTCGATCTTTATTGAGATCATCTTCAGGGCCTGGGATTTATAAATATTGTTTAAATTTTACAAATACATGTAGGATGTGGGGAAAAATATATATCTAGCTAACTCCAAATAATAAATGAAAAAGTGATAAAACTGCATGATTTCATTACCTCTGTAATTTACTGATAAAAAGGTCAAAAGACAATTATTCTGCCTTATTATTTTGTTATTAGATATTTATGATAAACATCTAACCTGTATGTTGACAGGTGATTTGGCTGATGTTATAACAACCCTCCAAGTGCCGGCCACCTGCGGCTTGGTCGGCAGTTTCACTTCGACAATTTTGGTCTCACTTAGTTTAAAATGTACCCAATCCTTCCACCCAAGAAAATCCAGATACTGTAGTACAACTGGTACACCCTCAGATACCGACCTCTGGAAATTGCAACACGAACTCAGTGATGTTCGATTAATCAAAAGTGATATTAAATTGTACCTTAAAAGGGATTGGAAGTACGGTGACAGAAGTAATGCTCCTTGGTTGTGGATAAGCCCAGGACATCTGATTTTCAGTTGGAAAAATGACTTGATAGGCTAAAGGAAGTTCAGGCTGTGGAGTACTATTAACAAATTGGAAAACGCCAGCTTGTAAGTCATCTTTGTAAAGCTGTTCCTCACCCTCACTTTTAATACTTTTTGTTTCATCTAGAAAAAAAGCAATTAATGGTATAAAGATTATCTGCACAGAACAATTTTTTTTAACTTTTGTATTTATATCAAAAAAATCTTATGAGTTATGACTAATTTTATTGTAGGAAGAGTATTCAACATTTTATTTTAATTCCTGAAGTGCACTATCATTTTATAAGATTTTTTTATAAAAAAAATGTAGTCCTATGTCCTTTTATATGTAAAAATATTCAGGTATTTAATTAAACTATAAATTTATAACACTATTATATCAAGTATATTTTTCTTTTTGTTTTTGTTATCTTTATTTTTATTTATTCCATTATGGATCAGTTTTGTTAAATCATGGTTATGTCATTTGTTTACCCTACTTCAAAATAAATGACCTAGCAAGTCGCAACAATGATTTAAAAAGTATATTTTTATATTAGAGTTTTTTTTACCTATATTTACCTTCAAATGTAGCTTCCTCTTCCTTCGGTTTACTTTTGAATAATGGCTTGAATTCATTGAAAATATGTACTAGAGCTTGGATTTGTGTATAAGAATACTCGACAATTAGAATGTCTGAGGTGAGCTGGATGGTAAAGAGCGGATTGGCCATCCACGGCTCCCAGGTAAGGTTGCCGACTAGGTTGAAAGACCAGGGGTTCAGAATAATGGAGTGACCCCGGCGGGGTATCGATAGGATCACCGACTGCATTTTCAGGTTTCCATAAATCTGATTAAGGGTTGGGAAGTTGAGGCTCCCAGACATCGAGCTGATGCTCATTATTACATTCTTCTTTTCTAAAATTTCAAAAATAATACGGATGTACTTACACCAAAATTTCAACATAAACACATTGGATAACTCACTAGGCTGATCTATAACTAAGTCTAAAGCAATTTGTTTTGTAGAAACATTAAGAGCAGAGATTTTCAATTGCCTTTCAGACCTCTTTTCAGATAAAATTCTGAAAAAATAAAAGCTGGAATTGAAGTTATCTGATTTAAATAATTTTTTATTTAAATTACCTTTCAACATTCTCTTGGAGTAATGGATGGATTTCTAAAATTTGAAAGACGTTGTCTTTCAGATTTGTCAAAAATTCAATGCTAGACATTTTTCCAGTGAATTTCAAAGGTCTTCCCAGTTCAATTTCAACCTATTAATTTAGTAATTACAAGTTATGGCATATTTTATTACAATTGATTGATTAATCACAAGGGCTGTTTAATTTTGGAGAGAAAAGTAAAAAAATAAAATATAATTTTTTGATAAAATTATTTTATAATGGAAATTATTAGTATTCCAGTTTGGTCCTTATCTGCCTATCACGGTTCTGGCCTGTTTCACACATTCAGCATTTTGATGTTTTGTTGACAGGCAAAACAGGTAGACAGTGACAAAGCGCACAAACAAGTTTGAACAACACAAATAGCAAGGAAAGGCAGAATGATTGGAAAAGATCCAACTTTACGTTCATTACTTCATAGGCTTCAAGAAGAAATCTCACAAGACAATTACTTACAATTGGGAGCTTCATTCCAACTCTAGTCGCCTTAAAGTTAGCAAGTGCAGGTGGTATGCCCTTGTATGGATCAGGATCACCTTCTTTGGTAGCAGCCAGCACAACTGGAAAATGGTCAACCTCAACCCTGCCTTTAATAAAATGTCCACTCATTCCGATTTTCACACCCGCATCAAAAACAGAGCCCTAAAAAAGCCAGTATTAAAATATCCTTTCTTGTCCAATTATATACTTAAAAAATACCTTGTATACACAAGTATCTCCATGCTTTTCAAGGGATACAAACGGTTGCGAAAGCATAAAATACACTAAAGGTTGACTTGAAACACCGTGTTGAGAGTACACCTTAACGGATATCCCTTTGGCAATGAGAAGAACATCAGTGGGAACTGTTTGTGTTCTATGCCTTAACCTATTAAACATTATTAATTTAATTAAAAGAAAACAAAAACTGAAATTATCTTTACCCTTTTGTATTAACTGCTGTAGAAGAAACTGTACTGATCAATGACGTACTTCCAGTCCTGGCTAGCGGTTCTTTTTGTCCTAACATTTTTATAATAATTATTATTAAACAAATTCAAATAGCAAAGATATACATAAATATAAATAAAATATATTTTTTAAATACTTGTCATATGTGATATAATAGAACCTTCAACAGATTCAATTCCACTATCAACCGGCAGCTCAGGAGGAGGTGATTCAAGACTCTCGGGCACCAAAGACTTGCACTCATTTACTAAGCACTTAATCAAACGAAGCTGTTCCAAAGAAAGTGTCATATCAACATCTGATATGATATTTGCCTGAAAAGACGATTCAGCTTATTGTTAACTTTATTTTAAATTGAAAATGGATAGAATGAAAAAGTAAATGGGCTAGATTTTAAGAGATTTTTTTTTTTTTTGCTTTTGATTGTATATTACAACTACCTGCATTTTGGTATCTAGTAATAGTGTATGAATAAGTATTAAGAAAACAAGAGTTGAGAAATTACCCACTGGTAGTACTCCTAACTATTCTTTATTCAATTGTCACTGGATAGAAGACCCCGTGGCCATCGTCTTTTTAGTTGGCGAAGAGGGTTGGAAGGAATTTGTCGGGATGAGAGGATTTTAATTTGAGGATTTATAGTGGTTGGGAGGTTTGTGAAATTTTTTTGGCAACGGGAGTGGATTACATCTTGGACAAAAGGAATATTTAGGTCTATATGGGTAGTGTCGTTGGACACATAAAAGGGAGCATTAAGGATTTTTCTGAGGACGATGGATTGGGCTCTTTGGATGGGTAGGAAATTGGAACGTTTGGCTGAACCCCACACTTCCAGTCCATAAGTCCATATTGGCTTTACTAGGGTGATATAAAGTAGTCTTTTGTTTAAGAAAGGTAGGTTAGAATGTCGGTCAAGAAGTTGTGAAAGTGCTCTGTAACATTTCATAACTTCTTGTCGTGTGGGGATTCCACGTCAGACGTTTGTCAATGTATAGTCCTAGGTAGCGCACCTTGTCCGCAAATGGGAGGGGTATTTGATTGAAGTAGACTGGAGGAGGAATCTTTTTGCGGTGGGTGAAGGTTATGTGGGTGGATTTTTCTGGGTTGAATTTGAGTCTTTTTTTACACCATGATTCCAGTAGTGTGAGGTGTTTTTGAAGGTTTCGAGCGGAAATGACAGGATCAGAATTGCTTTAAAGGATCGCTGTATCATCTGCAAAGGTTAGAGTGGTAATTTGAGGATGGGATCGGAGGTCTGCTGTATACACTTGGTACAGTACGGGCGCCAGAACACTGCCCTGCGGAACACCAGCAAGGAGAAGGTGGTTTGGGGAAGACGCCTATCCTTCAATGACTCAGAAGTACCAGTCAGTGAGGTAGCTTCGAAGGATAAGGTTGAGGGAAGGATGTCCTTGAGCGAGAATAGCAAGCCCGAGTGCCAAACTTGATCGAAGGCCTGGGCTACATCAAGAAAGACCCCCCACCCCAGAATAATACTGTCCCAACTCAAGAGAGGCAGAAATAACATCTGATTGGTTGATAACATTTTAAGAGATAAAACTCTTAATAAGGACAATAGTTTTGTCCTATTAGGTTTTACCATTTTATTGACTTAAAAGAGCTCAAATCTTTAACATTATTTGCTTCTTTTTCTCTTCATATTTCAAACATTACCTCGAAATTAAGGCCGCTTATAACAAAACCAGAGGTGACAATGGGTGGAGCGAGGATCAGACACGTTTTCACAGAAGTGAGCAGTGGAGTTAGCCTGGCTCCTTTGTGAATGCTAGGTCCACCTCCTGAATTCCAATAAACTGCAGGGTTGTCCAGTCGGCCTTCCTCTTCTCCGCTGACATGAGGCGCCAGTTCTTGCCAGCATCCTGAAATATTTCAACTGACAATTAGGCATTCTTAATTAAATTTTGTTTAAGTACTTTCAAAAAATATTCCTGCGATATTTATAAATTATGTAAATAATAGGATTGTACTTATTAAACTCTACTAAAATCACAATTGGTGACTCTTCTAATAGTTCTTAATTTCATAAATCATTGGAATGTTTTATGAAATACCTGTACTTATTTGAACAGTGAAGTCTAACTGATATTGGCGGTCTTCCAGATGAGATCCAGGTAAGGTCGTCATTCTGGCCCGCTGAGCAGAAGTGTATATATCTGATCTCAATATCTTTCTAGAAACTGGATTTACAGCTTCATGCCTTAAAGCAATGTGGTCAATCTAAAAAGTACCTGTATGAATAAAATAGTTTACAACTTGTGCTTGGCGTCAATTACATGAATTATAATCGAATCCTGCTGAGAGGAGTCTTGAGGGAGAAGCGAGGCGGGAAAGAAAGCCCGGATCTGTTGAACGTCTAGATAGATCAGCGGGAGATCGGCAGTGGTCAGTTGATCCAATGGTGCGCCTGGTGGTGGTCCGACTACCTCCTTTCTGTAAATTACAGGCTCAACGACTTTCAGAAACTTGCATAGCACGATGGGAGAAAGAACAAAATCGAGTGGTTCCAATTTAAGATCAATCTCCACGACGTAAGTATTAGCAGAAGCCTTTGGGAGACTGCTTTCCTGAAAGAAAAACAATCAACAACATAACAGTTTAATTGATTTTCGTTAGTTGAAAAGTCATATTTACCTTTAGGTTATACGTGGATTTTGATATTTTGGCATGATAGCTTGTTGCCAATGCTCTTGTCAGGGTTAAAGCTAAAAATTCAGAATTACTTGCAGATGATTCATGAACTCTCATCATTACCCCACTGAATGCCCCCATTCTCCAAGGCATTTTTTTTGATTCCCTAAAGATGATATTTGTTAGGCAAAATTGATTTAATACTTTTTAATTCACTATTTAATATAATGAATTAGATTCATTAGATTTTGTGGTCCGATTGGCCAAATAACATCATTCAATTAATTTTTATGTAAGTATTGGATGAGATAATAGAGTCAGTGCCACGGGCGGGATTCGAACCCATGACTTTTGGCTTTGGATCAGTCACGATAAATAATAAATTAGTTTCAAACAATTAACATAAGAAAATACCTGAAATAATGGCGAATACCGGCAGTGCCGACTTTCATTTTTATTTTTTGATAAACGTTATCATTCAGATCCATATCCGCAGATAAAATGATGTCCTCGAGTTCCAAAACTAGCTTTAAAATTTCAGTATTTGACTTTGAAGGAGTCGTTAAGAATGACATAGTGAATTTAGCCATTGTCCATTGCAGCCAGCATGAAAATTTTAACATTGGAGAATTATCTACTAAAATTGAAACTTGTCAATAATGCATAAAATGGCAAAAATTGAAATTAACTACCTTTTGATTGTATATTAGGCTGGTTTATACTATAGGATTCATCACTGTTCTGTAAGAAATCTAGAGCAATATCATCAGGGCTAGACCCAGCAAACTTTACAGCGAAAGCGTTTAAGACTTGATGTACCAACGTAAGCAGCTCAGCGATTGCCATCATTTGCTGTTTCCCAAAGATTGTATTCACGTTAGAAGTGTCAATGTGAATTGTCACGTTCACAGCAGACGTCGGTATTGCAAATTTTGAAGTGACTGCCACTGTGCAGTTTATAGAAAACGGTTCAATAAATACTTCCTTCACTTTGCCATCAGCAGTTCCATAGCCATTAATACCGCTTATGTTTATCGTCCAAGGAAGAGAAGATGCGTCTGAAAGATAGTATTTTAGTTTATGTTGTAGATTTTTTTAAATAAAAATACCTCTTTTCCAATTGTTCAACATCATTGGCAGCTCATCACTATCCACTGTTATTTTCCCATATGTCGAGGTTACCATTATAGATGGGATTTTTGTGACCATGATATAAGCTGATTTTGAAGAGCTTGTGTAAGTAAGTCCGATATCAGAAAATTCACCGCAGACAACAAGAGAAAACCACTTAACAATTTCATTAATTTTTTTTTCCTAGAAGACATAATTTTTATTTATTAATTGCCTTTAAAAAATATAAACATTAACTTCATTAAAACTGAACAAAAGGATTTTTTTAGTTTTAATTGTATTAAATTGTATTTATTTACTTTTACGTACTTTTATGTACTTATTTACTCAATTAATTAAGGTTTTTAGTTGAGATAAAAAGTCAGTGTCACGAGCGGGATTCGAACCCAAGACCTTCAGCTTGATACGCCGCTACTCTACCACTTGAGCTATCGTGACTTTGATCCACTCAGGCACTAACTTTTTATCTCAACTAAAAACCTTAATTAATTGAATGATATTAATTGGTCAAGCAGACCACGAAAAATAGTGAATGTACTTATTTACGTTACATTTAAAATTTTCAAAAATATTACACAGTATACTTACACAATTTTCCAAGGCTGTTGACGATGTAGATTTTTGAACTGGGGCTGGTTCTGCTTCTTTTTCAACTGCCAGGATTGGCTTTTCCAACATCTCTAAAATATCCCCTGGTTTTTTACTGTTGCTACTCAAGCTACTTGATGAAATTTTTCTGCTAACTGCTGATTTGTAACTCGAAGAGGAGATCTTTCTATTGATCACATTCCTTGTCAAAGAGGTCAAAAATTGCCAGAATAACGAAAGGTTTTTTTTACTTACCCAGTAGAATCTAAATGATAGATTGTTCCTCCCTGGATGAATGGTCGTGGCGTGTATGTCAGCCAGTCAAACATAGCCTTTTCAAGGTTGATTTGAAATTGTCGTACTTTTATGTATAAAAGGAAAGGTGCAGCACTGTTCATAGAAATGGGCCTTTGCGCTATTCCTTCACAAACATTCTGAGTTGTTTTTGTTCCCGCTGTTAATATTGAATATTGCTGTTTTTGTTTCTCTTCAGGGTAAAACGTAAAACCAGACATATTTCCAACACGTATTTTTAAACTTTCATTTACTTTACTTTGAACGAACATAAAATGAATGGCGTTGACAGATAAATTGAGAAACGGATAGCCTGGGAACCAAACAAAACAAAAAATAAATTAAATAAATAAATTGTAAAAGTGACATTACCTGTCGTCATCAACGAATCTTGGACCAGTGTAGTTGTGTAAATAGGGTTTGCTGAAACCTTTTTTTTAAGGAATGAATCTATTATACAAAGTCCAAGCATTAATTTAGAATTACTGCTAGAAAATTTTATTTCACCTGCAATCAAACCATTTTTAATGTAAAAAAAGTAATCTTTATTTCAATAAGTTTTACAACCAATTCAACAGTCTTAGCTGTTTTAAAAAAGGACTGACAAAACTTAGTACTTCGACTTACCAATTTGCACAGTGCAATGTCTACTAACAGAATCAAGATCTGTTATTAAAAGACAATTATAAGCCAGAGTGGTTGATAGCTTGTGGATCTCCAGTAAATCTTCAAATTCCATGTCCCCAATAACAACTGAAGCGCTCAATTTTATAACACCAGCAGAGAGTGTTGTCATGGCATCTGAAAAAATCTCCGTCGTTGTGTTGGTCCTCAAAGTCAACCCTTGAAGCTTGTCGGGGTTGAGCGGGTTTGTAAAGCTGCCATCTAGGGTCTTCAGCTTTAGTACCAGCTGCGGCTGTTTGTTGTTGTTTGTATTTAGAATTTCCGGGGCAAAAGATTTCTATAAAATTGTACAATTACGCTAGATTGCTAGTCAGTTATTAGCAATTTGATCAAACCAATGGATTAAAGATTACTTTTATCACCACCGACAAGAAAAAAAATTGATATAAACTCACTTTTCCTTTTTTCCCTGGTACAGTAATTTGTGCGCAGAAAATCCTAACAGTCGCTTCACATATTGTAAACTGTGTTATCTGCTTAGGAATGTAGGTTTCACTGAAATACTTTGGTTCCGTTCGTAATACTGTCTGTATATCATCTGCACTTATTGCATCTGTCAAAATACAATGCAAAATTTTACAATAATTAAAATAAGCTTTAAAAAATAAGATAAATGCTCACTAGAATTAAAATAAAACTGTTGATACAGCGGGTAGTCAGAATAAGAGGCTGCTTGTGTTATTACAGCTACTCGGTTTAATAGCCCTGTCGTAACATTCACTTTAATAGGTCCTACGACATACCTGACTAGAACTCTTTCCCTCGGATCACTGAAATTTTTTAATAATTAATAAAAACGCTGTAACAAAATGTAACGTAAGTGCTATTTAACCTTAAAAAGTTGTCATTCCAACTGTTCATAGGCACTTCCATCGATGCTAGGTAGTCCATTGCAAATGCAGGCGCTCTTGAAACCATGTAGTTTTCTTTATATAAAAAAAAAATTTAGTAAAACATAGTTTCTTGATATTTATTGTTCTTATTGTTGCAAGTTTTTCAGATTTGTTTGAGTTTGAATAACTTATTACACTTTTCCAACTGTGGTTAAATTTTTTTAAAAATTATTTTTATTATATATGCATTTCAAAGCTTATTTATACCTTCTCTTCAGTACATTAGTTTTTGATTGTCACTGAGGAGGTATAAATGTGTCTCAAAATGCATATGCAATACAAACAATTTAACAAAAAAATATGTAAAACAGTTGGAAAAGCTTAATAAGTTATTTAAACCCAAATAAAACATAGTCTTAAAAATTAATAAAGAAAAACATTGATTGCATTTTATATACTCATCAGTGTTGTTTACAAAAAATTGCAATTAATGACAATCAATATAATTAGGAACATATGTGGTGTTTAGTGACCATTAGTTAATGATTATTCAGAGATCGTGAGATGCGGTCTGGTGTGACGTAGGTTTTAGAAAAACATTTTCTTTATCGTGCCAACATTTCGATCTTTATTGAGATCATCTTCAGGGCAGGGGATTTATAAACATTGTTTAAATTTTACAAATACGTGTAGAATGTGAAAAAAACATTTCTACATAGTCTAATTCTTCAACAATTGACTTTCCTTTCCCTAATTATTCCCGTCTATATAATCCTGAAAAAATAATCAAGCTGAACCATTCCCCATTTTTTCCTATTGTCGGCTCCTTTCACCTCAAAGAAGCCAACTCCTCATATAAAAATGTCTTTCTCTTCCCGACTTCCCTCCCCACCCCTTCAAAATCCAACGTACAAAAACATAAAACACTGGCACTCTCAACACGACAGACAAGAATGACACATCTACATGGAAAACAAACAGTTTGAGTAAGTACAAATACTTTGCTTGAATCTAAATTTTTCTAGCATTGCATAAATTCATTTTTTTATCTAAAATTTTCTAGCATTATATAAATTCACTTTTTTTTAATCTAACAGTTTTTAACATTGTATAAATTCATTTTTTTGACCTACATGTATTTGTAAAATTTAAACAGTGTTTATAAATCCTAGGCCCCGAAGATGATCTCAATAAAGATCAAAACTTTGGCACAATAAAGAAAATGTTTTTCTAAAACCTACATCACACCAGACAGCATCTCACGATCTGGAATTAGGAACTATTATAAAAATCTCTTTACCTGTGACTGTTGACAGATGGACATCCCAAGCACGCTGTGGAAGGTCAACATCTGGCTTTTCAAACAGGGTACTGTTTTTCAACTGAGGCTCTATCTCTCCACACGACAGGTAAGTTTCCTTTGCACAATAGAAATTCATCTTAATGAAACATCTTTTGAATTTAGTTGAAAGGGGAAAAATGTGTAATAATTACATTTTCAATTTGTGGGATTGGATGTACCGTTATCAGGCAAATACCCAACTGGAAGTTCACCCAATCATTCGAACTAGTTGAGATTTCGGCAAATAAGCCCTTAAACTGAAGTTTCATGAGACTTTCCCAAGTCTTACCTTCGTCAACAAGCTGAAATTATGAGTTAAACAAAATTGAAAACACATTTCCAATATAATTTTTAAAAAGTGTAGAAAATAATGGTTGATTTATAATGGTTGTACAGTAATCCCTCAACATTCGCGAGGGTTACATTCCAGAAAAACTACGAAAATGTTGAGTCTATAGTCCTGTGCAAATAGGGGGTTCTATTCCATAATGGTACAAGTTAAAGGTACAAAAAAACATGCAATTTATTTCTACGATTAATGTATTATTGCATTTATCGGTATTTTTTTTAAGTTTAACATTTTCAAAATTTCCATCCATAACATTTAATTTTTGCTCATTGTTTTAAGTTCTCTGTGAAATCTTTTTATGCTTCAGCAGATGCCGATTCACCGGACAATTTTATATTATGCAAATTATGCCTTTTTACAAAATTTTCGGCTCAACCTTTGCTAGCCTGGAAGTCAAACGATGATGTAGAACCTTTGTTAATTTCAAATAATTATTTTAGCTTTGGATCTATCAGCACAGAACTTAATCGGAACACATTTGAGACATATCCTCCAATGCTCAAAGCATTTTCTGTCTCTTCTAGGGATTTATTTTGAACTTGCAGCAAAACTTTTTTTTTAATTGAATGCAATGTCAACTCATTGATGTTGAAGAATCTCCCAACTGTATTCACACTTTCACTCACTCGCAATTTATTTTATCTGTGAGCGACATTACTGTTTTTTTCAGTTTTGGTAAAGATGCCATAATGTATAATTCTTATTGCAGGTTACCAACTGATGAACAATACGAAATTAAAAAGAAAAAAAAGACCAGGCAGCAAAACGTTGAATCATAGTGGGGGTTGTTGATTTTTCCTAACAAATTTTCATTCGCTTTACAGAACAATTAGGAATTTCTGAAAATGTTTACACATCTGAAAAAGCTATTCAAAAGCTTGAATTATTTTTTGTTTTGTTCGTGAATAATGAAATCCAAAAGTTGCTGTGAAATTTTTCTGCATTTTTATTTTTGCAAATAAGTGAAACTGGCGAATGTCGAGGAATTACTGTATTTTTAAAACATACTGTAATGTATTTCTGTTTTCTAAATGATAAGTGAAAAAGTGTTAATTGGTGGATTGATTGTGAATAGAAATAATTAATTAATAAGGATATAATAGCATTTTGTGTTAAATATCAGGTGTGTGTGTGTGTGGGTGTGTGTGTACATATACATTATATATTTAAAATTACTTTGAGATCTAGAATAAAATCATTGACATAGAAGCCAAGATGTGTCTTGCGGTTTACAACAGTGTCTATTGTCTGTCCCTCTGAGGCAATGGGAAAGAGTGAAGGCATAAAGCCCCACATCCAAGATGACCACGATTCAACAGGGACTTCCTCAGGTAAAGTGGGGGAATTGTTGTCGGCTTGGTTCGCCTCAACAGACTGCTGCGAAGGAGTCGGCGTTACCTTAGGTGAATTCAACATCATCTTAACCATCATAGCCAGCCTTAATAGCATCGAAACCTAAAACATGTTTTATTATCGAAAGAAATTCTAGTTTAAAATGTGCTATACTGTACCTGGGGCTCGCTTATGCACAGAGTAACGTTTTCACACTGTATACCAACCCTTGTTGTAGTGGCAGAGGTGGCTGTGGGTGATGGGAATGTACGGCTCAGTCTTACAGTCAGAGAACATTTGTACAAAATAGGTTCCTGAGGGGAGGAAAGAAAAAGAAAATCAAATTTGTATATAATCAAAGCTTATATTATGAAATATACCAAATATGATTCTATTCTTCCTGATGCATTTCTTTTGTCTAAACAGATTGTGACGTCTGTAAAAGTTACTAAATTCCTCAAAATTAATTGGGTGAGATTTAAATCTGAAACCAAAGTAATTTATACGATTTATTCATGGGACAAAATATGGTTCTTTGGCATTAAAAAAAAAAAAAATAGTATACCAGAAAATTCAGGTGTCCAATTTGAATTAACTGTTTTCAAACTTAACGTTTTAATGTTCATTGACAAAACAATATCCTCTTCAACATACTTAAGAATCAGATTATTACAAGTTACAGACATATTAAACACAATTTTATTTATTAAAGTTGACACATAGCTAGGAGGAGGGCCACTTTCTTCTGTGCTTCCAGTTTTCCTATAAGTAAAATAAATTTAAGAACAGTTGTTCAAATTCTTTATAAATGCATGTTTTCATAATCTGTATTACTTTTTCTTCTTGGATGCCTTTTTGAGCCCCATCACCTGCCCCGGAGGTTTCAGTTTCATAACACATTCTTTAAAAAAAAAAAGTAATTATAAAATAGAATGTCAAAGTTGAAATTCCCAGTTACACTACCTATGGTGTTTATTGTGATCTGAACTGGTTCTGACGCTATTCTTGTCCAAGGAACATGGATCAGTAGTTCGTGTATGTGCCCTGAAACTAGGCTGAATGGAAGGTTGAGTTCTTGGTCAAGCACTTCCAAATCCAGGTCAAGATTATGCAAGGACCCATCACCTTCCCATAATGATACCTTCAATAAAAATAATTCAATGCACAAAATTACAAAAATACACATTTTAAAAGAGTTAAATGGTAAAGTACATTGAACTGAGTCAAGTTATACCTTGTAACATTCTGGTCATGGGAGGTCAGAATTTTTAAAAGTATCCAGGAAAGGTATGTGTTTTTCAACAGAATGGCGCTAAACTATGTTGTTATTTTTTTTTTAAAGATTACCAGTTCAGATTGAAAGTTGAGAGAGTTGAGTTATTTTTTAAATTTTGAGTTCTCTTGTCACATCAATAACCAGATCTATTGAGGATTAGTTATATTTTATGCCATGAAAATTAGGTACTTCCGTAGATGCCGTTTTACTAGATTCTTTAGCCATTATTGCTTAACAAAAGGGCCTGAGCTGTAGCTGAGCTTCCAGTCACAAATGACACTTTTCATAGTCTGTTTCATGATAGAATTGTCAACATAATACAGTGAAACCCCTCCTAATAGTCGCCCCTCGTAACAGACCATTTTGTCTGTTCCTGACTCAATGATATAGGAAATTAATATATTTTGAAACCTTCTACAATGAACACCTCTCTAGCGGACGTGGACACGCTACTTTTAATGAAATATGGACAGCTTTTTTTTGCCTTTTCGGTGACCATTTCTTAAATTTTTTTATTACATACATAGAATGTTGTTCTTGAGAAGATTGCATCCTGCTTCCAAAAATAAATAAATAAATAAAAAGTTATTTAATTTTTTCCCTACTGGCCCTATTCTCTTGAAGAAATTGTTTCCATTCCAAAAATACCTATTCTTGTTTTGTTTTTTTTCACTTTCAGTTGACCTGTCAATTACTTAGTACTCTAGAGGTCTTGGCCCTTAAGAAAGTCAAAGATTTTATTTTTTATTTTATTTGTATTTATTTTATTTATTTATTTTTTGAGGAAGGAGATTCAGAGTTATAATACAATAGTATAACAAATATGTAATCAAGAATAAATTATCATAAAGGAAAAAAGTTCGAAAGCAATCAAACAAAAATTACGCAATATTTTAAAAAGTGAATTCGAAATTTTTACATACTTGTTTAAAATTATTTTATACAAATTTTTTAATGATTCAAATATGTAAATATAATATATTTATTTTTAAATACATAATAAATATACTTATATGTACATATTATAGTAATATTGATTAAGGAATGAATTTTGTTCATAAAACCTACTAAACCTACCCCTCCACAATGGACAATTTTTCGGTTCCCTTAGCTGTCCGTTGTAGAGGGGTCTCACTTTAATAAATTTTAATTAATTGAACTTTTTATCTAATCTAAGCTCTTGGTTGAGATGAAAAAGTCAGTGTCACGAGTAGGATTCAAACCCACAACCTTCGGTTTACTTTTTTAATTGATTTTGATGATTCAATGATTTTTTAATGTAAAAACAGCCAAAATCAATTTATGATAGAAGTTCTGGGACAAAGATGAAAGGTCGACCTCTTCGCATAAAAAATAATTACTCGCTCCATCTACCGCCGAAGCCAATGATTGACACATTAAAGTTAATAGTAATCGATTATATTTTATCTCAACCAATACCTTACATAAAGATATCTGAATAACCTTACATAAAGATTAATTAATTGAAAGATGTTATTTGGTCAATCAGACCACGAAATCTAATGAATTTATGTAAGTTATTGATTGAAATGAAAAAGTTAGCATTACGAGCATGACTCGAACCCACGACCTTCGGCACGATACGCTGCCGCTCTAACCATTTAAGCTATCGTGACTTTGATCCACTTGGACACAAACTCCTCATCCCAACCTACAACCTATAGAATTTTTCCCAACTCTAAAGTTATATTGGATTGATACACTCACTCTGCGTGACACTAGCTTTTTCATCTCAACCAAGACCTTAGATAAAAAGTATAATCAATTAAAATAATTAATATGGTCAATTATGACTGCTAAATATATACGGATTAAAATAATAATAAATGGTCATGATAGAGTGAGTATACCAATCCAATAAACTTTAGTTGGGAAAAATTCTACAGGTTGGGATGAGGAGTTGATGTCCGAGTGGAAGGAAATCACGATAACTCAAATGGTTAGAGCAGCGGCATATCGAGCCGAAGGTCGTGGGTTCGAATCACGCTCGTGACACTATCTTTTTCATCTCAACCAAGACCTTAGATAAAAAGTATAATCAATTTAAATAATTAATTTAATCAATTATGACCATATATATGGATTAAAATAATAATAAATGGTCATGATGGAGTGATCAATCCAATATTACTTTAGATTTGTCAACTGTCAGCTTTTTTTTCTCTCTCTCTTTTTTTAATGTGGTATTTCAAAGAACTTTGCCTAGGAGTTTTGTTTAACACAAGAGAGTATAAATTTTCCATTGTAATTTTAACTGTATGTATTGCATATGTTTTTCATATGATGGAAAATGGCATGATCAATCTTTTATGCATATTATTACTATTTGTATACATGAATTTAATTTTTGTATTTGAAATATATTATTATGTTAAAAAGTTACCTACAGGTTTGATTGTCATAAAGGCAATTAGTTTGAATTATTTATTGTATATCTTGCCATGCAAAATTTTTGAAAATTGCATTAATTGATGGTTTGATTTTTGGGTGGCATTTGTGATCGTTGTTGAAACAAATGAAATAACTTGTCTGTCAATCGTTTATTTTATTTCACTTTCCAGTACTTTATTGGCTTTTCCTGTTTAAAAAGTATGTCAAGGCAAGAATGTCACATGGAGATGTTGACCAAAAAGCATTGAATTAAACGAATTGCAGTCAGCCGAAGAAGTGAGTTTAAATATTGTTATGTTATTACAAACTAATTGATCACATGACAAGTGGAAAGAAAATTACAAAAAATAAATCAATATGAATACGCATGTTTTTTACTATTGAGTCCATACCTGGGCATCCTGCCTTTTGAAGTTTTTAACATACTTGTCGACATAGCTGAGAATGACAGAAGTGATGTAGGAATCTATGCGGAACATGTCGGCGACTTAAATCTGTAACAGAAGATGCCCCATTTGTAATGCGGTCCATCGAATGCTTCGCCTGTGCCAGTGTTTAACATTAATTTGGTCACATTTACAGAGCCTAGAGGGGGGGGTTGAGATTGGGTAGAGAAAAACAAAGACTGGATGTGTCTGGATGATGTAAACTACATAAATATTTATAACATTTGTCTTTTTTTTTTTCTTCTAAAACAAATGCAACTGTTTATTTAAAGCAGGGGCAGAAATCGGCCTAGGCCGGCCGTGAAACCCTCGTAAAATTCCAGACCCACCTTGACGTCCTTTGTCTCTCGTAAAAGACATTAACGAGGAAATATCACAGGAGCCGCCGTACGATTCTGAACCGTCCCATTTTTAATATTAAAAAACACTTTTATGAACTAAAGTCTTTTAATTAACACTTCCCGTTCATTCCAGATTTGAATTAATTCCCACCTCCCTTGTTTACACTTTACAGCCCTCCTTCGCCCTTATCATATGACTCTGATAATGCCAGCGCGTCAACTGACACAAGTCACGAGAACTGGATCATTCTCACTTCCACGACATTGAACATGTTTCAATCAAACTTTTTGTATACTTTACTCAATTTTTATTCAAGTTAAAATATTTTTATCATTTTTCCCTCTGCCTTCTTCACTTTACCTTTCCTATCCTACTAAAAAACTGAAGATCACATTGTATTCCATTATTTCTAAAAAATAATAAAAAAATCATGAATGGGAGCTCTTGAGGTAATTCAAAGTTTTTACAATTAATACAAAAACTTACCAAAGACCAGATTGTATTCTTTGTTAAAGTTTGAAAATTTAATAACAATTTTAAGTTCATGTACAACATATATGTATTTACAGATCATTTCTTTGGATGATGAGTACTCCACTAATCTTTGGAGTACAGCTTTTCACCCATAACTTATCTATAGAGAAAACTTTATAACTTTAATGTTTTCTGTTCATTTTACTTTTTCAAGAGTAATCTAATATTTTCCAATGCTTTCGGGATAGTTCTTGGACACTTGTTCTGAGATTTTTTTTTGCCAAACCTCTTGGACCAATATCTAGGGAAGAAATCCCTCCACCTTTCTCTTCTCGAAGTCTCCCTCTCGAAATTTTTTAAACTATCTCGGAACGGTGCTCTCACTCACACTGCCATCGTCCCAGACTTCATTAAAGCCCTTCATACACCTACGAACAAATTGCACAACTGAGGCTGTTGTGCAGACAATTGTATGGTGTTTGAGGTGCTGTGCAACAAGTTGCAGAAATTCAATACTGTTTGAAATTAATTGCACGAGTGGCTTTGCGCAACTGTCTCAACGTGTATGGGCTCTTTTTGTATAAATGGTATTACCATTTCTAGTAATTCACCAAAAGTTATAGGGTCCATTGCAAATAATTTTTATAGACAAGTGGTGAACTGAATTGAAGTTCTTTGAGATTTGGGTGGCTAAAAACAGTTCTTTCCTTTAACCACTCTTTCATCCAAACTCTTTGCTTCATTTTAATTTTTTTCACACCAACATCTGACGCAATAGAAATTAATATAGCTAAACAGGCTGCGTTGCGAGACGCATATATATATTATGCAGGGTGGGTGACCAAGACCCAAGGGGTTAAATGCCTGGGTAGACTCGTACCCCATCCCTAAAAGGTCCGGGACTTGGTCGGTTCACGTGTCCTGCATAAACCTCTTGGACTTGTTCACAAACCCCAAGATTTTGGACCATTTTGGACCACTCGGGGAGTGATTTGGTGATGTCCTCTCCTTCAAAGATTTCAAATCTATACCTAGCATACCTATCACATTCTGCCAGGTAGTGCCTTGCCGTTTCTTCTTTTATTTCGCAGAAGCGGGAAAAGGGATTTGGTAGGATACCCATTACGAAGAGGTGTCTTCTCAGCGGGCAGTGGCTCGTCAGAATACCTATCAGCCTCCTAATTCCCTTCCTTGAGATAGAGAATAGCCATTTCGATTCTGCTGGTTTGATCGCCTTAACGAACTCTTTCGATTGCCTGTGTCCGGGGGATAAATTCCACTCCCTAAGGAATTGTTTCATGCCCCAGTTATTGATACTCTCTTTTCGCTGTGCTCATAGAGTGAGGTAATACCGGATGTGGACCGACAAACGCAGTATAAGAACCTTCTTTGGCTAGGCCATCCGCCTTTTCATTGCCATGGTGTCCTTTATGTGCTGGTATTCAAATAAGGGTCACCTTATTCTCAAACCTGAAAGAGATCCTATTGATAAGATCTATAGTTTTTTCCACCAGTCGTGAGGTTGACAAATCTTTTTGTAATGCCCTAAGACTAGCCTGACTGTCAGAAAAGATTTTAATATCTTTTCCCTTAATTTTATTTTCCATAAGTGTTCTCCAACACACATTGATGGCCCAGCCAGATTTCCGCCTGAAAAACAGAGGTGTTATTGCCAAGAGGGGAGGAGATGCTGATTCCTAATTTTGGTATGTAGATCCGTACACCACTCCCTCTTCCTTTGATAAGTGATCCATCTGTGTAGCAGACTATGTTACAATGGTCATCATCCAGACTATAATTACAATCACCTGAAAGTGCTTTTTCCCCGAAGGGGTTTTAATCTTTTTATCACTAACACTTAATAATTGACCGTTAACCTTACTCAATAGTTGTGAGATTTTCGAGTGACCTATGTTGTTGCACTTATGATTCCAGCTGCTCTCGCTAATTAATCTGTAGCAGCTGATTAGTGCTCTGACCTTAGAGATGCCATGTTACCATTAAAACAAGACAAAAACAACTGGAGTATGCAAAAAAATGCGTATAGTGTATGGGGGACCTTGTTTGCACAATAGCCTGTTGTACAACGTACGTTTTCACAATTTGATCGTAGGTATGGGGGGCTTAATATTTCTGGCCTTTGGGCACTGTTCTGAGTTTTAACTCATAAGACGAAATTAACCAAAAATCATGTGTCGACATCTTAGTAATGACTGAATTATTCCCAAGTAACAAAATGTTACTGACGTAAACAAATATTTTTGTTTGGAAGAGGATTAAAATGTGATGACACTCGTTCAAAAGAATAAACCATCAAACGTAAACTGTTCATTAAAAGAGGGTTAATTCAAATAAAACATAAAAACCTACAATATTTTCCGTACAACCCCATATTTTTATTTAAGTTCTAGATTGTAGTCCGGATGAAGATAAGTAGAAAGATTGGCAACGTGCTTTTTCCTTGTAGGCCTCCTCCCTGATACTCTTACAATATATAAAAGCCGATAAAAAGATATCAAAGGAATTTCATTTTCCATAACAAATCATGGAACATTTTGACAGTTCATTTATTCCCACTCCACCACACTCAACAATCCATAGAACATTTTCCTTGCTGGGTCCGCAGACACCAAATGGCCAGTGGCGAGTTCTTGAACACCCACATATGTTCTTCATTGAGATTTTGAAGGTGAAATGGAGGATCAAACATAACAAAACCAAATCCAACATCCAATGGCATTCCTTACGTGGTACTGTACATCGACAAAACTTATTTGGAACCCCCACACCCAGTAAACTTATTCAGAAGAAAACTGAACAGATCATATAAACTATTTGATAACAGATCGAAACTCACTAAACCAATAAGGACGTATGGAATTGAACTATGGGGTTCAATCAAGTATTCCAACCTACAAATTATCTCGTCACCTCAGTCCAAAATCCATCGAACCATTGCCAAAGCTCCCTCTACTTGGTATCTATCATTACTGTTCACAAACCTCCACATCCTATTTGTCCTCAAAACAGGAAGAAGTCGATAGAGACACCTCAATAAAATCTTAAACCCTTATCTAATATTAGTCTAACACATTTCATCCTAACAATCCTCCGATGCAAAGCTCCAATATCCTCGTGATTTCCTCCCTAATGAGAAAACTGAATGGTTCTGCGATAAGAGTGTAATTAGTGGATTACTTCTCCACCTTAATAATGTTATAATACAAAATATATAAAGACAAAAAGGTTGCGTGTAGCACCCTGGCATTGCTGTAACTGTAAATTAAAAAAATAAAAATAAATAAATAAAAAACAATTATATTTTCAACTAAAGATAAAGACCAATAAAAACAAATTAATTAAAAAATATATTATTAAAAACATGTCATAATACAAATAGTTATAAAATACAATTGAAAAATAATATGTCAGAAAAAATTAAACGTTTCCCCAATCAATTGGCTTTTTCCCCATTTTTGTCAGAAATTCATTGCATCGTGAGAAGTGCTTGCAACCAAACCAGCCCCTGCTTGCAGACAATGGTGAAGGGTGGACAGTCATGAGGACATGATGTTTTTTCTAGGGGGAAAAAAAAACATATGTTATTTATTTTCAACAAATTACTTTCAATCTCAGAAAGTAGTATTCAATGGTTAATAATCATTAAAGCGATTTTGAACTTTTAACACCCCTAATGGTGGGATTTCTTAAGGTGGCCATTCATGATCGCTCCAAATGGAACCGCGCCGAGCAGAATAGTTCCATTTGGAGTGCTGAAATTTGAGAGGGCATTCACGACCGCTACACAGCCAGTCGCTCCGATCGTCATCTAGTGAATTACTTCCTCAAAATGGATGACGATCTCTTGTGCTATGCTGTTTGTTTATATATAAAAAGCAAAAAACCGAAGAGGAAATGGTGTAAATGGCTCCTGAACAGAAGTCGTAATACCCACATCAATTTGATCAAAGATCTTTCCCTTGAACCTGCTGATTGGAGGAACTATTTAAGGATGATTCAATTAATTAAGGTTTTTAGTTGAGATAAAAAAGTCAGTGTCACGAGTGGGATTCTAACCCACGACCTTCGGCTTGATACGCTGCTACTCTACCACTTGAGCTATGTAGAGTAGCGGCTTATCAAGCCGAAGGTCGTGGGTTTGAATCCCACTCGTGACACTGACTTTTTTTATCTCAACTAAAAACCTCAATTTATTGAATGATATTAATTGGTCAAGCGGACCATGAAAAATAGTGAATGTATTTAAGGATGGATGAAACGTCTTATTCATATTTACTCCAGCTTGTTACCCCCTTGATTAAAAAACAAAAGACAGTCATGGGAGAAATCATCACTCCACATAAAAGGTTGGCAGCCACATTACGATTTCTCGCTTCAGGGATGAACTACGAAGAACTTAAGTTCTCACTACAATTTCTGCTCAGCGCTTAGGGGTTATCAATACCGCATCTCTCGTTGCATTTGTATCCTTTGTTTCAAAAAGGTCGAACTACTGGTCAAAGGCTGAATTTCTTTTATTTCTATTTCCATAAACATGGTAAACTTTTATACAATTCAATCACCTCAACAATAAAATCTCGATTGGATGTCATTGCCAATAAAGAATAAACGTTTTTGACTTTTCGATGGTGATGAGATGTTTGCTCAGTGACAGAAAGACTGAGACTGCGAAAAAAAGAAAAAAAAAAAGCGGGTTTTCTACCCGTTTACCAAGCTAGCGCGCCAATACTCCACCGTTCACGCCAGGTTTTTCCATTCACAAACACGCCATGCTGTCATCGCGCCGTAGATGTTTGGAGTGCGCAATGGAGTTTGGACCGGTCAAATATTCGGCAGTTTTGCTATTGACGGGAGCGATCCTGAATGGCTACCTTTATATCATTCTTGATCATTCAGCCTATCATAAGTTAATAATTCTTTTGATAAATTTGTCACTTGAATTTTGATGAACAGCTTGCATGTTTCAATGCAAAATTTAGTATACTGTGAACTGTGCTTGTTCTTATATACTTTACTACTTTACTTCTTCTTTATATGCTTTTCTAATTTTTCAAGTTAAAGTGGTGATCCGTCCATTATATGACAAACAAACTTTCTTCTCCAACAATGTACAATCTTACTACATCATTTTCATTAAAATTAAATCAAACAGATAACTCCATCCCTAAATATAAAATGGAGAGGGGGTATTCAATATACACACTGCAATAGTTAACATACCTTGTTGACAAAATCCGCCTTTTTCTGTGCGTAAGAACCCCACAGGAGGAAAACAAGTCCCTCATGGTGATCATTGAGATATTTTATCACCGATGTTGTCAACTGCTCCCAGCCTTTGTCTTTATGTGAATTTGGTACGTTCTTTCTAACTGTTAAGCAGGCATTAAGCAGTAGGACTCCTAGAAGAAATATTATAATTAAATATGTCACATCATCGTTAAGGATCTTAGAGCAGCTACATGACACCATGATTCAATAAGGGAATTGCACAATAAAAAGAGCTATGGGGAAACGGCTGTGTCATGGCCATGGGGATTGGAGTATATATATCCAAAAGTCCAAATTCTACTCGTGAAACTTTTTTATTTAAAAAATCATCGTATATATTAAACAATCATTTATTAAATACATGACTATCTTGTAACCGACCAAAAAAATATCTTTACCTTGTCTAGCCCAGTTGATTAAATAACCATGATTTGGTTGTTTAAACCCTTGAATATCGGTTGATAATTCTTTGTACATATTAAGCAAGCTAAAATGAAAATAATTATTTTTAATTAGTAAATAAAGGTTAAGATGATTTACCTGGGTGGGGGAGGTGTTCCGATTTCAACACTGAAGCAGAGGCCATGTGCCTGGTTGGGATTGTGGTAAGGGTCTTGTCCGAGGATCACTACTTTTATGTCTTTAAGAGAACATTCCTTTGTCCAGGTCCAGACTTTGTCTGCAGGGGGATATATTGTGTACGACTTCCTCTCAGACATGACAAAGTCATTAAGCTGAAAATAAAAACAAAGTTTATTTTTGTCCTGGATATCGAATGGGGTATCAAAATTACTTTTTTAAAATATGGCTTTTTGAACTCTGGTTTCAGAGCCTTAAACCAAGATGGGCCTATTTTAGGGTCGATGATTGGCAACTTCTTAGAAAAATCCAAAATCTCTTCCCTGATGTCCTCAGGCTTCGGCTCAAAGGGGAGGGACATCTGCAATCTCTTTGGAGTACAGGACTCTGAGAGAAAGAGAAATGCGATACAAAATACATAATAGAATTTTAAATATAAAATACATTGTTCTATTCAAGCATAAAGACACAAAAAATCCATAATAACTAGGAATAAAATTAATAGTTGACTTAAAACGTAAATACAATGTAAGCCAGTCCCCATTTCAGAATAAGTTTAGCTAGTTGTTAAAATAAGAAAATAGTTTTAGAAATGGACAAACATCTATTTTAGAAAGAAGGATGTAAATCTGACGGGTTGCCCAACCAGAAGGGAGCTAAGTGACATTTCCCCACAAACCTGAAGACCATAGAATCACAGTAGTTGAATAGTCACACCAGACCGCATCTCACAATTTCCGAATAATCATAGACTAACGGTCACTAATCACCACACATAAATATTAATGTCGTTTAATACATACCATTTTTTTTGGTCTTGGAATCAACCTTTTCAACGGAATCTGTTTCTTTAGGCTCTTGGGCGTCTGAAATATTTTAAATTTGATATTAGTTTATTTTATTTTCATTTAGGCCTCTTTCAGACGAGGCAGTTTGGTTGATTCAACTAAGTTGCCCGGTTGACTCAGCTAGTTTACTGCCGTGTGAAGACTTTCTTTGCTGGTTTCACACCAGGCAACTTGTGGAATCGACCACTTTTCTCAACAGGCCAGTACAAAGGTAGAACCCGAGGAAGCGAGAGCACTTCTTGTGCTTGCTTCTGCAAGACGAGAAGCAAAAAATGAGGAAACCCAGTAAAGAAAAGTGTGGGTTTACCCGTAGTTATAAAATTGGGAAACGGGCGCTTTCGTTCAAATACTGTTGCGCTACTTCCCTCAAAACTTCGCTTCTTTTAATTTTGTAGCTATACTCCTCACCCCACATGTCCCATATCGCGGGACTAATACGAATTTCTTCAATGAACCGCTTCACATTGAAACTTGCAAATGCAACGCTTTCCATCGTGAACTCGCTGACTCAACTAGGTGACTGGTGTGAGACAAATACTGAGCAGTGTCTTTTGTGTTGAGTCAACCAATGGGGATGAGAACGTGAGTGGCACTTGTGCCTGCTGGCCACCCGCCCGGGCGGACAAGTTGACCGTGTAAAGGCGATGGGGCAATTCCCAAACATTTCGCTACCACGACTCCTTGACACCCATCCATACTAGTTGAATCAACTAGCCGCCTCGTCTGAGAGGCCTTAACATTAAAAGTCATGTTAAGTTAAAAGTCACAAGCTTTTTCATCTCAACCAAGACCTTAGATAGTATAATTAATTAAAATAATAAATACGGTCAGCTATGACTATTAAATCATATATGGATTAATGAATTAAACTATAAACATAAACAACATTGTCAACAGATGGTTTTGTGACAACAAATCATCCAAAGCAATAAAGTTTACGAAGAAACTCAAAATAAATTTGAGTAAAATGTGGTACATGTGCGTTATGATAGACACATGATGATTCATGAAATACGGGAAGCAATGGATCACATTTTCAACTTGAAAGACACTCAAATTTAATCTATCGGCACCCAAAAGTATTAAGAAATGTAAATAAATCGTCGACATAGGTGAAACATTTGAAAAACAAATAAAACAGAAACCTGAGTCCAGTTTGGCTTTCTTGGCGGACACTTGATTACCGGCAATTTCAGCCAAGGGACGTTTCCCCGTTGGCGAAGGTTTGAAGAACTGCAACAAATTTTTCTGGCTCATTTTATTTTCCGTATTACTTATTTCCAGTCGAAATGAAAGAGAATTTGTTTGGTATATTAAAGCCCAAACCGGACGATTCCCACGGAGTAGGGATTCCGTTTCCCGCGAATTGTCTACAACCAACTCACTGATAAGTTATCTTGTTCCATCCGCGTAGTGCGGACTTGCGGTTCGGCCGTCGGCGTTCCAACACCAAGCCCAAAGTCCAAACTAGTGTTCTGTTCCAACACGTTTTCAGGCCAGGTTTGTGATCAGTTTTTGACTAGCAAAACAGTCCGAGGATTTGACTGGCAGACAAGACGGTCAGAAACAAACAAGAAGTGGCACCGTATTTTCCAAAGCCCCCGACCCAACAAAAAAAGGTGATGGTGACTCTTTGGCGGGCTTCATTTTCATTACTAAAGCTTCATGAATCCTGGCAAAACAATGCAGAAATGTATTGCTTTCAAATTGAGGCAATACGCCAGAAACTGACATTATTGAAGCCATCATCAATCAACCAGTTATAAATCGGAAAAGACCGATTATGTTACACGTCAATGCTCGTACCCAGTTTCACTTGCGGCAACAGGAAAAATGTTGAAAAAGTTATAAGGTCTTAGTTATAAGGTTCTGCTCCAACATTTTACAACATAAAAAATTTATTGGTCATCAGAAAATGCATTTATAGAATTTTTTTATAATAAGACTCATCGTTCTATTCAGAAGTTGGCCATCACGTGGGAGAAGTGAATTGATATCGATTAAGGGTGTTTTAATTAATAAAAAAATGTTTAAAATTATTTATTTAATTGTTTTTATTTTATAACCGTAAACCTGAATCATTTTCCAAGATATATAAGTGAAGAAAAGATTATTGAGGTTTTTAAACTTATTTTGTACAACCAACTAAGAAAAAAATTGACCAGATCTGCTTGTCATGATAAAATGTTAATAACAAGAGTTTATGCAAAGCTAAAAAAATATCTACCAGGTTTAATAAATCAGTTTAAATCTGGTCACATTCACTCAAAGTTTAATTATTATTTTTTTTAATCTTGTTCTGTAGCCATTGTTAAATTATTGCATTAGGTTTTCTTTTTTTAAATTTTATTTGTTAATTTAAGATTAACTATGTGTTACAGGGTGTAAAAGAAAAGAGAACATATTTGGTTTTTGGTTTAATTATGTATTTATTTTTTAATGTAAATTTAAATCCTCTTTAATAAGTTAACCACTGTTAAATAAATTATGGAGTAGCCAGATTTTTGCTATGCTTGAAATTTACTGTAACTATTGTGTATAACCATTATTTTTGTTAATAATAGTTTTTTTCTTTTTTATAGGTGATCAACTATTTGGTTATCGTCGCCTTTTATTTGCTTTTTATTTTGTATATTTAAAATTCATAAATAAATTTCTCTATTTTAAATTTTGTATAACTTCATTCAATGTATCTTGGTCGTCCCCTAAGATAATTGGTAAAACACTAGGGAGTGAATTGGACCTGCATTTTGGCTGGGACTTGTGCTTGAAACTTAATATTTATTGAAACAAGGGGTACTGCGGTCAATTAAATAGTGTTATGTGAGTGTGACCTATTCGTAATCTGCAGATTGCAACATCAACCCTTCGTTTATTTTGGCTTGATGTTTTCAATCTTTTTGTCTGTGTATGATTTTTATAGCGCTTAATTTATTATCTTCTATTATTATGTATTATTCTATTATTATTTATGTTATTGATATTGAATTTCATTTATGATATTAGCATAGCTGCGGCTGAGTTTATATGTGTCTATTATGTAATCGATGCAGTGTTTATCTCTGTTGATGTAAACCGTTTCGAAAAAGTTATGTTTATGTTTGTTTCGTTCTGTGTTTAATATTTTTGGACTGTTTAAATTGAAACTGTGTTGGTGTTCAAAATGGTGGGTAGTCAGTGCTGTAGGATTTTGTTTGGGTTTTTTGCAACCATAGATGTGTCGTTTTACCCTGTTATCCAGATATCGGGATGTAATAACGATGTAAATTGCCGGACAATTTATACATAAGACTAGTTACTGGTGTGGGATATTTAATTTTTTTTAAAAAAGAGTGTGAATAATTTTATAGTTTTTTAAGGGTATTTTAAAGTTATGGGAAAAGAGAGAAATATGTTTAATTTGTATGATAGGCCGTGAACGAATGGAATGGATATGTATGTTGGTTTGTCTGTATTATCTTCTATGTTTGCCCATTCTCTATCCCAATTTGCTACAGATATCTTGGGATTGTATCAAATCTGGGTTTACTGATAGACTGACTGTGTGTAGATTTTGCTGCACTGTCTGCCAGTTCATTGACTTTTTTATACGTGGCTTGGGAATAGAAAAACGTAATAATAAAAAATAAATAATGGATTGAAGAAAACTGTAACAGGCAGAAAATGTATGAAATTGTTTCCTTTTTCTTCTTCTAGAACATTACTTTCAATCGGGGAGGGGGCTCTTATTGTTTGGAAACGGAGATTCATCGCCAAATAAAATAATAGTTCGCAATGAAGTTTAAGGAATTGTGTCAGTATTAGTAATAGTAAATTTTAGTAATATTTAATAATATTACAATCCTGGGGAGGCAGGTAATGATTAAAATTAGTGGAAATGTTAAAAACTGGAAGTCGGTTGGCTATCGTTGGACACTGGTGGGAAATTGTACGGACGTGCGCAGTCGCGTGCCCAGCCTGGTAGTCGAGTCGACCCGACGAACGCCTCCGCCATTTTAACGCCGGCTAAGCCCTCGACAACTGCTGAATTTTATCCGTCTGTCTCGCAGCCATCATGACTGAAGATTACTTCTGGGGTGAGTGTTCATTTTTCCCACGTTGACCGTTCTCAGTTTTAACCATCTTGCCGCCGTGTCTGCCCGATTTCGCCTATTTTACGCCTCCGGAGCGGCGCAGGGCTCTCGCCGGCCTAAAGCCGCTTCCCCGCGCCGTTCGTTCCATCTTCTCGATTCCTTTTTTTTCCTTCTCGTCGTTCTGCTTGATTTTTTAATCCGGCCGGTCCATTTTGCACAACCGACGTCCGCTTTTTAAAACTTTTTTAATTTCATTCTCTCACGTTTTCGTAAAACGTCAAATTGTTTCTGGCGTCTCTTCGGCCGGCCTTACCCGACCGACTGCCATGCGTCTGATTCGAGTATATTCTCACAAACATATTACGAACAGTTCGATTCGCCTATGTGTCGAGTCTAGCCGTTAGCCTTTTCCCGGCATAGATTAAAAAATTTTGCATTAGAACGTCACGATTATGCAATAGTTATTTAACAAAATATATATTTAATTCGGAAGTTTGTTTTGAACTTGTAACGCCGATTGGCAATGCTTTCTAGTCAAAGTTCTTTGCAGCTTTGCCTCGGTCGCCTCGTCTTCGTTTCTCTCCAGAACGTACCCTCGAATTTACCTCTAATTAATCAATCTTCTTGTAAATTTGGGTTTTTAATGGTTTCTCGTTGGGCGGAACAAAGGTCGTACGCTCGTCGGGCATGAATCCAATATGGCCGATTTACATTAACAGGAAACGAGTCGCTCCAGCCTTTGGCGCAATATTCAAAAACACGTGGCGGAATGTGATTTTTGTACCGTTTTCATTTTTCCCTTTTAACATTCACTTATTTAAGTTTTTTAAATTCAAATTTAGTACTGAAACGATTGTTTTAAGCTCAAATTTATTACTGAAACGAATTCAAACGATAATTCTGGTTCAAATCTGAACGGCTGTCTAGCATGGGTTAAACCTAGATGAAAGCCGAACAACGTCTATTTCATAATAATATTCCATTTAAGATGTTAAAGGCGTGTTCTCACGTTTAAATAAAAATGTATTAACTTTTGATTTGACGGCCACAGTTATTTTAATTATACATAGTTCTAATTGTAGTTTTGTTTTTCTAATTAGGAATAGTAAGCCCGGCACTTGGTATTTCTTTTGCCCTAGAACTCGTCGCATATATGTACTCAAGTCGTGTCATCATTATTGTGCCGAGAAGTTCATAAAATCATAAATTTTGTGCCAGACATTAATGTTGAAATAGTGGGTCTGGTAATTTTCATTTCTTTGGTAATAGAACTAATGCATTTTCCATCTATTCAGTATATATTTTATATGTACAGTCTATTCTCAATAATTTGAAACCCGAGGCACCACAAAAATAATTCGAATTATCAAGAGGAAAGAAAAAAATTGTTAGAGTATATGCATTTTTCCAAGTTATTACTTAAATTGTATATACGGGGTCTTTTTTTTTTATTTTTTTTATGTGGCCCGGCTGTATCTCTTAAACAAATGATGCTATCCAAAAAAAAATAGGTCTTCAGTTTTAAATTTTCTAATTTTTACATTTTTGGAGGAAAATAATACAGGGTATTTCAGGCTCAGTTCTACTTCACAATTTCAGATACGTCCCTATACATCCTGACGTCGTTTTAAAGGATTTTTTACGTGGTGCAATCAGATTTTAAATTTGTCAAAAAAAAGGCAGTTATGACAAACAGTTAAAAAAAAAAGTCATTTGGTTTGCTGTTTATTAATCAGATTTCATGTTCAATCTGCCTTGCCTTGTGTAAATATGCGAATATTTGCTCTTTTTAACCACTCTTCACAGGTGCTCAGAGCGATAGAGTCAGGGGAGATGGATTTACAAGCATTTTCTAATCTTGCCGCAGTTCCTTCCACTGTGGTTGCTGGGTTATGATGGGCATAGGTATTGTTATTTAAACGACCCCAGAGAAAATAGTAGAATCAGAGTTAAATCGGGTGACCGAGGAGGCCAACAGATCGGACCATGTGGCTCTATCCACCTATCCCGGAAGTGACGATTCAAATAATGTCTCGCGTGCAAAGAATTGTGTGCGGGACATCCATAAAGTTGGAAAATCGTTCTTTGTTATTGTTGTAGAGGAACATCTTTTGTTGTACAGGAACATCTTCTAATGGTGTTGGTAAAACCCTCAAAAATTCTAGATGCTAAAAAATTAAAGTCGTACAACACCCAGTGTTAACAATGAACAAATATGATCACTAACTAGAATACATAGTGCAATGCTCAGTTTGACCAACGAGTTCAGTTGAACTGTGGTCCCTTAAGGGCTAGTTTCATAGAAGAAATTCTACTGTTGGACCAAATAGTTCTGCAACTACCTGTAGACACAGATGACACATCATGGTTCCCTGCTCGTTTAGAAAAGTTGAGACACGTTGCGCAACATAAACAACAGAAAGACAAATGGTTGCTCTGAGTCTTGTTTCTTGCTTGCATATTTTATTTTCAACCATAATTAGTAAATTTTCAAAATCCATGGTGGTTAGCCGAGTGAAATTTCTGAAACCTGAACTACCTTCTAATTTTAATTTTTCCAGAAAAGTCAATACAAATGTTGGACGCCTGGCAAAATCAAAAATTACAAAGCAACAATATGCTGCAGGCTGCTCTCATATCGTTATCGCGGGAACTAGTTTAACTGAGGTGTGACAAATTTTCTTGATCATCTTGATATGTTCCGCAACAGTCTAAAAGACATTGGCGATTTGTCTATAGACAGTTGCATGATTTTGTGTACGAGTTTACTACCCTTTACAGATGGTGTAACGCTTCTTTCTTTGACCTTGGTTTTAACCGAGGTTGATACAACAGGCCCCTAAGAGTTTAAACCCATACTCATTAACACGCTTTAATTAAGTTACAAGCTGTTTAAACCATAAATTACTGTTATTATAAAGAATTTTACTCTATGAACATGGTGAATGCACAATAGACTAAAATACTCGCAGTCCATAGGTCTTACAGAGGCTGGCTCCTATATAATTTATCTAATGAAAGTTGTGCAAGATTATTTGGAAATCGTGAGATGCAGTCTGGTGTGACGTAGGTTTCAGAAAAACATTTTCTTTATCGTGCCAACATTTCGATCTTTATTGAGACATTTTTACATCTCACCATTTTCTTCATACAATAATAAACATGGCCAAAGGGTTACTTCACAGAATTATTACCCTAAGCCATGAATCATTTCATCACAAGAACATACAGATATACAAACAGATCCTCCATAACAATCACTACCCTAAACACTCAACAACTACAACTCAACACTTCCACAATCCACTATTACTAATAATACTATATCAACTCTATCAAATACAAACAAACCAACATACCATTTCCATGCCAGTCATTCAAGGCCTATCACATAAATTAAACACATTTCTCTCTTCCGATAACTTTAAAATAGCTTTCAAAATCTATAAAACAATTCACACTTTTTTCCAAAATTAAAGATCCCACACCAGTAACAAATAAATCTGACTTAATTTTCAAAATCAATTGTTTAAACTGTCCAGCAACTTACATCCCAATATCTGGATAAGAAAGTAAAGCAACATATCTATGATTGCAAAACACCCAAGCTTGATTGAAAAAAANGAAAAAAAAAATATATATATATATATATATATATATATATATATATTTTGCATTGTATAAATTCACTTTTTTCCACATCCTACATTTGTTAAATTTAAACAACATTTGTAAATCCCAGGCCCCGAAGATGATCTCAATAAAGATCGAAACATTGGCATAATGAGGCATATGTTTTTCTGAAACTTATATCACACCAGACCGCATCTCATGATTTCCGAATAATCATAGACTCACATAAAAACCACATGGCCGGTAACTTATTTTGTAAGCTGAAGAGTTATTTTGCCATTTTCACATAATAATTACTTAATAATAATTATAATAAATACCTTATCTTCAAATTTTTTGACTTGTAAATTTTTATAATCGTATTTTTAGGTACGATTCCCTTTGAAAAAATGACTATCAACGTAAATCGGTCCAGAAATATTAAAAATATTGATATAATGTATATAGCTTACAACTAGAAAATTTTGCCATACATTAATGAATCCACATTCCTGCGAAAAGGAATCAATTAGTCTATTTATTTAACAAAATAACTTTCACAAACATGAAATTTGCGAAATGGTTTTTGGAATAACTTCTTTAAAATGTTTGTACACATGCAACTTGTGCACTCTCATCACATTTTTAAAAAGTGTTAAACCAGCTAAAAACTTCAACATTTTATTAGCTTTCCAACAGTATTCGAATTCTCAATTATTTTGGTTTTTGATGGGCAATTTCAGTCGGAAGTTGGGAAAACTGAAGTCTGGGACATATCCCGGGAATTAATGCAATGTATCACCGGTTGGTTAAGGTTGACATCTTCCATTAAATGTAACGACTAATTAAATGAAAAATCCGTTCCAACCTTGAGATTATTTTAACAGGTTCCATACATGATCGATTCTATGCAAGCTATGTTGGTGCAGTTCACAGCAGTCCCAAAGGCTAAACACAACATACTACAATGCGTCTCAATCATGTTAATTATTAATTAATTAACCTGATAATATGTAATACATCAAACAAAATTAATCACTCGCTGGTTCAACCCTTCCCCCGACATAAAAATCTCACATTTTAATATTATTGGATTTTGTCAATTTTTATGTAATAAACAAATCTTGCATTATGTCTGCAGGAGTTACTTTAAAAAAGAACAAAGATAAGGAGGTATGGGACCCAGATATGAAAGCCGTAGATGGCAATGAATCACAAGGCATCCGAGGAGAACACACACTTCTTGTTAAACAGGTATGATACTTGAAAGAGCTTATTAAAAAAAAAAAAAAATAAAATAAAATGTATGAATAAATGATGATATATTTTAAATGGGTAATTTGCGGCTGAAATTTGGTGATTAAAATTAAACAATCTGAACTCCTCAAATAAAAGAGGAAAACATGAACTTTAATAAATATGTAATTAGAATAATTATATATATATATTTTTTTTTAAATTTCTTTTGTAGATAGTATTAGGAGCAGATGCAAAAGATGGAGAGGTTAACGTGGTAGAAGTTGAGGCTATGGGTTATAAATCAGATGTCAGATTTCCCATTGCAGTTATGAAAGGAGGTGGTCCACAGTCCCAGGCAGTGCTCGACCTCCTCTTCCCGGATCCGCCTGTCACATTCCACCTAGTCAAAGGCTCTGGACCAGTCCACCTCCTTGGAAACCACACAGTTGGAAGCAAGTATTTTACACAAGCTGTGCTTAACATTTGCAAATGATCGTAGTTACTATAAACCATATTTGATTAATCAGCAGGTGAATTGGTGGGGGATGACGATGAAGAAGAAGATCTAGAAGATGAACTCGACGAGGAAGACCTTGACGATTTGGAAGAGAGTCCAGAGAGGAATAATGTAAGTGGTTCAGGTCCTATATTAATTGTGTATAGTGAGCTGCTGACAAATATATTTTTCCTTATGTATATTTTGAGGATAACTTTAAAAAATGTAAATGTTACGTTGTACAATACGATTTGACCAAGGAAAGAACAATCTTTATTTGGAGAAATAAAAAGAATTTTATTGGGTTTTATGGTTTTGTATAAGTGAAGTGGATTATAATAATTGTGCCTGTTGTGATTTTCATTTAAACAATATATTTTTCTTGTCTACCGATACTCGATTTTCTTTATTTTTAACATATTTTATTTGCAGATTGAAGATAAGAAACGTAAAATTGCCCAAGCTAATTCAACAAAGAACAAAGGAAAAAAAGCCAAGTTAGATGAGGTATGTTTTTTGTATTTATAAATTGCATTGAACATAAAAGTTTCTAACAGTTGTTTTATGTTACAGAAGTAAAGGCCATCAATGTTCTTCTCCCACCCCCCTGTTTCAATGTTAGGCCATCAGTACATATGTGAATGCAAGAAAATTGATTAATGAGAGTGTCAGGCATCATGAAGGAGATAAATTTAATTTTACATTTAATTTGCTCGTTTCTCAGGCATGTTTAGACATTTTTTTTTTCTTGTATGTTTCCTTTTTTTTATTGTAAATTTATCTGTACATTTTTGTCAAGTTTTATGCAAATCAATAACGTGTAAACCATTCTTACAAAAATAATTAATGATTCTTAATATTTACATGCAACTGTATTTTTTCCCTTTAATATATTATATTCCTTTTTTTTTACATAATTGTGCTATTTGTTCCTACATGGATATGACAACCTAATTTTTTGTCCAGTATCATTAGTTATTTTAGTTTTTATAGGATCAACTATTTGCAAAAACAGCATTGTTTACCACACCTGGAACAAGTGTTCACAAAACTTGTTAAAATAAAATTAAAACAGATCAACTTTAAACAACACAATCGAAAGATTTTATTTTTTGTTCACCTGAAAATGAGTTGCAGGATGTTCTAACGGATAATTTGAGGTTTTATAAAATGTAATGAACTTGTCTTATGACAAATATTTTTTATACAGGGTGTCATCAATTGGTTAATAAATTTTTACTCTGTGATATTTCTCTGTATTGTCTGCAGGTGATAAACCTGACAAGTACCGATCAGTTAGGCCTGCCTTTCCTCACTTAGTGCCATTTCAGTGTCGGGTTTAACGAAATTGTTTTTTTTTTGTTTTTTTTTTTCGAATGAAATTTGTGATTGTATTGTTTAGAGTATCACGCTTTTGCAGAGTATAATTGAGAAAAAGACAATTTGAAGTCCTTTCATGTTCATTAAAAAAATTCCAGCCGGTCAGCTCACCCCGAAACATGTTTTTTTTTTCAAAAGTTTGATAGTCCTGGCTAGGTGTACAATAGTGATTTTTAAGCAATGGAAAACTCAGTTTAGGGCAACTCAAACCACCCTCACTGAAACAAAATGGTAAAATTACAGGACAGAATAAAAACTACCCAAAGACTACAATATAATCAGAAAACACTACATAAAAAGTTTGATAAAACTGACCTGACACATTTAACAAACAGATAAGTCCGAAGGCGAACATATTGAATAGACAGGAAGGAAGATCAAATACAAAGAACAATTATATAATCGTTTGTGAACATTTGAAAGTCAAAGTATGCAACTTGCTTCGATAATGAAACTATTACGCAAAGTACAAAATGGGCAGAAAATGAATGTCTCTGAAACTTGGAAAATTACAAATACAAAATCTGTTATTAAAAAACAAATACACAAATTAACAATAGTTCATGTTCAGGTATTTACACCATTTAAAGCAATACCAATGTAAAAAAAGACACAACATGACATGCAAGAATGGCACAATTACACAGAAAACAAACACTGAGCCCAGAAGATGGTCTCAATAAAGATCGAAACGTTGGCACGATAAAGAAATTGTTTTTCTGAAACCTGTCACACCATTTCCCAATAATCATAGACTAACGTTCACTAATCACCACATTAAAAAAGACAATTTTAACAATTAAAAAAATGGACTTCTTTCTAAAACGCCTACATAACTCATATAAGAGACAACTTCACAGAAATCCTAATTTCTACAGTCACTGAAAATCGCTAAATGCCGAAAAGCGTCTGACAGGCCAACATGGCAAGGATAGGCAGACTAAAATGATCAGTAACGATTAGAAGACAAATTTTTTCTCCTGTTGGTGAAAAATGTTCTTTGTCAAAATTTGTACCTTATACAAATTGAACTGCCCATCTTTCGAGGTTACAGTTGTCATGTGCTTTTCTGGTTAAACGAAGCTTTTTGAACTTTTTGCTCGTACATCTTTGAGAGATTCACTATAAAGAAGGCAAAATGTTGAAACATCTGATAGCCAAACCCAGCGAGGAAAGGCATACCAAAATGATGATTGCCCACATAGATAGAGAAATATTGAAATTTATTACACTTAATACAATCTATATCTTTATATCATTTTAAATATAGAATTGTAAAATGTAATAAGATGTTAAAAACTTTTTAGATGCCATATATAAAAAAAAAAGATTAAACCACAAGCGGTAGAAAACTACTAAGACAACAAAATATTATTAGATAAATGTAAAAAATTGGTTTTATAGGACAAAACCACCACTAATAGAGCATATTAAATTATAGATAATCTGGGAGGGGAAAAGTTGAATGGCCATCCTGAAGAATAACTTTACCCTCTACAAAAGGACCTATTTTGGAAGCTGATTGACATTGATAGACAAATTGTACCTGTCAATGTTAACAGTAAATAACAAGTTTCTAGTACAATTTGTATTTGCGTGATTATTTGACCCAAGCCAAGGTGTGGATTGGCCAATTATAAATGAAATTGATTTTATAAGTGGGAAATTTCAATTCCCAGTTAGCTTTAATCCGCGATGATGTCGAATACTTTTTTCAGGTCTTTCAGCCTGATATACTACATATCCTGTGTCTTCGGGACGCTGCCATTCCTTTACGTCAAGACGAAACGCACCTTTAAACTGTCGAAAGCACGTCTCGCCTATACAGTTTTCATGATAGTTTTTTGCCTTGCGCACGGTATAGTAACGCCGCACATGGTTGTAGAAAGTGATGTCGTGCCGGACAAGCCGATTCCCAGACCGGAGCCCACTTCTAACATAAGTGAGCTTATAACTTTGATCAGAAACCAGACGAGTGCACAGATAGGGATGATGAAAATAATAAATCCTTTGATCCTCAATTTGATGAGTCTTGGCTGCTTTTCTGGCACGGTTTTGTACCTCGTGCCAAAATTTGCTAGGTTCATCTCTGACTTAAATAGTGTGGACAAGATACTATTTCCTATTTGCAGTGTTAATTTAAGAGGAGATTTTTTAGCTTCAAGCCTGTTGTTTATGTACTTTTTATGTAATGTAATCCCTGTCTGTGGCTTTTATCTTATTACCACCTTGTCGAGTTCAATTTATAAATTCCTATGGGCAGTAAGCGCTGTGCACTATTGCATATCTTTATACACCTCTGAGATGCAATTTCTTTTCTTGGCTCTAGTCTTGAAATCAAGAATTAGAAGTATAAATTGTTTCTTATCTGAAGTTGAAAAGCAGAGTAAAATAAAATTCTTCAAAGCTAGGTAAATAAATAGTTAATTTTTGTGAGATTTCTCTGTGTGGTCTGCAGAGTGATGACTGTAATTTGGTCATTACTGACCATTTTGTGTCAGACACATTCTTGGGTATGATTCTTCATGTCTGTATTGAGTCCCCAAACATGGCGAAATGCTGGATGATGTCTGACAGACCAAACCAGCGAGGATAATCAGACAAATTGGTCGGTAATGACAAAATTACAATTTTTTGTTCATTTAGTAATATTTCTATTAAATAAAATTTAAGAAGTAAAAAGTCTGAAGTTAAATTCTTATTAATTATTAATTACTGCCAAAATAGACCATTTTTTAAAAATTAAACAACTGTAAAAAAATAATTTTTTGTTTTAAATAAACATTTTTTCAGTTTGTATGTAACGAGTAATGTGACTATTAAGAACATTGAATTGGTTCGTCATTGCAACAGAAAGCTCTGTGATCTACTCCAAGATCTTAACGATATCTTCAGTTTGCACCTGCTGAGCATCATTACTGGCTGTTTTTTAAAAATTCTCTTTAACATTTATCTTGTGATATTCAGCTGGTTTTTCTCTAGCCAAGGCACCATCTTCCTGATAAATACAATCCTCTGGGGCTTCTTTTATTTTTCAAAATTCATTGTTACAACTCTTGTCTCATGCGTTGTTGCTAAAGAGGTATAATGTAAGTTAATTTATTTTAAAATTTTGTTTAAAAAACAAACATTTTTTAGGCTGGTAGGACAAGGTTTATACTTTGTTCAATTTCAAACTGCAGTTTTAATCTAGAAATAAAAGAGGAGGTATGTCAATTGTAATCAAAGTTGAAATTTGATTTTCTTACTATCTGTGATTAATTCTAGCTCGATACTTTTCTCCGTAATACAACAGATAGAAACTTTAAGTTTACAGCTTGTGGCCTACTAACGATAAATCCAAAGTTAATCACATCTGTAAGTTGATTTTTTTTCTATCGCATAATTTGAAAGTTTTAAGATTGATTGAATTGATTAAATCTTTGCTTTGAACAGAAAGTAATATTGTGAGGTTCTTGTGTTCTGCAGCCTGCAGAGTGATGAACCGGTAGCTTGGTTGAACCAGACCATTTTACAGACATTTGACCAAAATGATCTGAAATGACCAAACTACTTGAATGTAATAAACGTGACTCTAAATTAACGCTTAAGCTTATATTTTTGTACTTTTGGCTTAGTTATGATTTGTCATGAAATGAGCGGTAATTTTATTTTACAAATTTAAGAATTATTATTCAGAAATCGTGGGATATGGTCTGGTGAAATGTAGGTTTCAGAAAAACATTTTCTTATCGTGCTAACGTTTCAACCTTTATTGAGATCATCTTCAGAGCCTGAGATTTACAAACATTGTTTAAATTTAACAAAAACATGTAGGATGTGGAAAAAAGTGAATTTATACAATGCAAATAAATTCACTTTTTTCCACTGCCTACATGTTGTTAAATTTAAACAATGTTTGTAAATTCCAGGCTCTGAAGATGATCTCAATAAAGGTCGAAACGTTGGCACGATAAGAAAATGTTTTTCTGAAACCTACATCTCACCAGACCTCATCTCATGATTTCTGAATAATCATTGACAAACGGTCACTCATCACCACACTTTTATGAATTATGTTTTTACAAGATTTTCTCTAATTTAATGTTTTGTCTTTTTGTTCATTCCAGGCTATTGCAGCATGTACAACCTATTTGGTTATATTGGTTCAGTTTAGACCAGTGGCTTAAGAAAAAATAAATACATTTACAAATTTACATTAAACTAGCATATATTTCCAATAATTTTAATAAACAAAAATTAAATTAAATAATAATAACAAATGTGTTATTTAATTTGTACAAAATTAATTTTCCATTAGCTGTTTCACCATGCTGAAAAACATGACCATTCCTTGGAGAAGTTGTTTAACAAAAGTTTCATCATCGATGGCTTCAGGGCCATTTGAGGAAACAACAAATTCAACAACAGCTATATCTTTTCTATCACTGTTTTCACTTGTGCCATCAATTTGTAACGAGTCTTTACAGGGATCAGTTTTCCCTAATATTCCATTCTCCTTGGTATTTTCTTCAACGGAAGTTTGGAAATCTGAACTTCCAGAATCAAGGATTTGTTCAGTTTTCTTAAGATTTTCTAACATTTCTTTATATTTCTTGACAAATTCATACATGCCCGTGTTTCCTTTAATTTTTTTAAGCAGAAAGTCTTTTATCAGCCTGCTGTTTATATCTATGTCATCTGAGTTTTGAGAAAATTTTATAGAATTGACTTGAGAATCATGATAGTTAATGTCATTGTCAGAAAATTTTACAGAGTTGTCCATTGAGGGGGTTCTTTTGGACCGTTTGGACGAAGAAAAAGGGTTGATATCATCGAACCAACTTCGTGCTTTTTCTATTAATTTATCAAGTTCTTCTGAAAAAGACCTTTTCATCCTTTCATGGGTGTAGAGTTGTTTTGCGTCAACATTTAGTTTTGAATCATCTGAAAGAGTTTGTTCTTTAACACTCCTTTTTGCTCTTATACTTGGAATATACAGGGGAATAGGCATTTTAGATGAGATTCCATCGGGTTCCATTTGTTTAAGGATGGTTTTTATTTCCTCACCCCGCTGTTTAAGGCTTTTTGATAATTCTTCATTGTTGATGATATTCGTCGACGATTCTAGAACCTTTTGTCTGACACTGGCCATCTTTGCTTTAATTGCTTCATATTCCACTTTTTTTTGTTCTATGAACATTCTGACTGCTTCAGCCAGTTTGGTGGTGTACAAAGGATCGTTCATTTCAGGCAACTGAGCAGGTGATGCAGGCAGGGGTTGTGACACTTTTTTTGGCCAACCTAAGTGAAGGACTTTATCTCTGTTGCTTTCATTTGGTTCTGGCAAATCGTTCAGAGTAATTGGTATTTGCTTTGGGACTTTATTCAAAATGTCCATTAGGTAATCCTGAACTTTTTTTACTGGGTTGTTTTTATAGAGAGGGTCGTCATTGATTTGCCGTTGGACTTTGACAGTGGGTCTGTCATTACTTGGTAGTATAAGATTATCACCAGGGCTTAAAGTTTGTCGGACATCCTCATTCTCTGTGTCTAAACTGTTCAGAGGGACATATACATCAAGATCTGTTTCAGGCACCACTACTTGCACCAATGGGCTGGTATCCATTTCTTCGACAGTCCCTGCTTTTGATGGGTCGACTGGTTTGTTCTCATACAACGCATTTTCCTTTGATACAATTTTGGTCAAAATAGAGTTTATTGCATTTTCTTTCTTCTCATTAAGAATGAGCTCAGATGTTTGAGTGGGATAGGAAGTATGTGAACTGATGAAATTTGGATTTGATGGAGATGGTGGATGTTTTGGCAAATATTGTGGAATCATGGGCGGTTCTTGAGGAACTTGTGGATTTACTGTATATGAAGTTTTGAGATTAGGAAAATCATATCTGTCAATGTTTTCTGGTATTTGATCTTTTCCAATATCTGAAATTTCTTGTGGGTATTCAGGTGCAGAGACATAAGGAACATCTTCAGAGTCATTCTCCATAACTAAATCTTCGTTATTACTATCAGCTTTATTCTCAATTTCTTCACTTGAAGGTGCCTCACTTTCTTCAGGTTGTATTTGAGCCTGTGATGAATTATTTAGTAGTTTTTCTTCCTCTTTTGCAATATTAACTAGAGTTCGGTCAATTCCCTCTTGGTCTTCAATTTCTTTAATATCCATACCATTTTCACTGTGAATCAGTCCTTCAATAGGTTGGTTTAGTTTTTCAATTGACATTTGGTCATCCTCATTTGCATTTTGTGTATCTTCCACTTCTCCGTTGAAAAATGTATTAACTTCATTTACATTTCCAGTATTAAAATTTTCATTTTCTTTGTGAACTATTTCTGTTGAACGCTTTGATCTGATATTTTTTGTATTCTGCGTTGAGGCACTTTGCACTTGATTACCACTATTGTCTATTGGTAAAATGTGGTCCAGAAGATCATTCAACCAGCCATTAGTGTTGTAGGTGATGAAAGATATTGACATATCGTCTTTTTTCTCCTGCACCAAGCCAGAATCTTGTAACATCTTGTTGTATATATTTTTTGCAAAATTTCTATACTTTTGATCAAGCTCAGTTAAGCTGATCTGTTTTAATTCTGGCCTTTTGATTACGATCTCCCTCTTAGTAATAGATCTCGAGCCTGCGACTGAACATGTTTTAAGCCCTGCTTCTGGCAGCACGATAAAAAAAATTGAGTTCCCGGGGATGCGAGCTAATCCCCCTTTCTTAACAGTAGGAGCAAGAAGTGGAAGCTTGGATTCCAACATTGACAACTCTCGTCCATTAAGAAGTGTTCTAAAACAAAATTTAAAAAACAAAAATTCAACACAATTTTTGACAAAACAGAAAGCTTTGTTCAGCACATAATAAAACATTTTTAGCGATTGTTATTAATATTAAGTAAAAGTATTTGGCTTATATTAACTTAAGTTTTGTTATAAATTAAATTAGCAATACAATATATGTTTAAGCTGCATAATAAAATGTTCGTAACATTTAGATCATTTATGAACTTACACTTCCTTTAGGCCGTGTAATTGAGTTGTCAGGGAAAAAATATGCATTGATCCTTCCATTGGGCTGTCTTTTACTTCCACTTCAACTTCATCTGGTGAGTCGTTGACGCCAAAGAGGGTTAAAGAACCATTTGGATAATGTCTGTCTACATTTTTCAATTTGCGATTAATCAGAGACTTTACAACAATATTAAATAGTAATTACCGAGAATTTGTGGTTTAAGAGTTGGAGTACTTTGAGAATACACATGTAAATTATTATTATTATCTGATAACACTTTTGCATTGAAAACGTATCTTCCGACCAATGCTTTATATAGAGCAGAAAACCAGAATTCCTGTAAAACAATTTAAATTTGTGCTTTAATTATGAGAAATGAAATAATTTTATTTTTGTGATTTTTACTGGCGTGGGAGTGGTGAGGGATATTTTTCCGCATTTTTTAAAGACCATTTTACAACCAAGTGCAGCTGCAGTTCCCAATGTTCTAGCTAACTGCTTTGCTTGCTCGAAGGTGCCTCCACTTGCCACAGCATCAGCTGAAATTTTCCTTATGAAATTAAGATTTTCTTGAATGATAACAAAACCATACCCAGGAAAACTGATTTTTTAAACTCTGCCTCTGGGTTAACATTCTGTTTCCGAATAGAACTTTCAACATTTTTAAGTGAATTTTCTATGTACGTTTCCAAATCATAGTACGATTGTGGTTTCCTAAATACAAAAAAAAGAATATTAGGTATTTGAAATAAATTGAATAATATTTGCTACAGACAATGAAATAATGACAGAAGATACAGAGTTGCCACCGTACTGAAGAAAATCCTTCAAAATTTCATTTTCAGAGTTATCAAAGTCAGGACCAAGAACCAAGGATTTGGAAAACAGTGGAAAACTGTCTACTATTTTTTTCAATTTTAAGATATCAGTTGCAATGTGTTCTCCACTCAAATGAGGGATATTCATACCTAAAAAATATTTTTATGTTAATTGATTTGATTAAGTATATTTAATACTAAATTTGTATTACCACATCCTAACTGCCAGGAGGCTTTGTAACCTTTTTTATTCATATAAGACATAATTTTTAAAGCGTTTTCAGAATTCCAGTACCCATTTTGTCTTTCTGTTGGATTGAGACCAACGATGACACGTAGGTCAGCATTGTTTGCAAATTGCATCACCGAATCAATCTCCACATCTGGAAATCAATTTAATAAGAAAATTTGGAAATCTCGTTGAAAATATTAAACTACCAGTAACTGATGTATTGTTTTTGAACAGTTCTTCTCCAAAGTGCAATAAATCAGTACCCTCGCCACAGATACGGACAAAAGCTGGTGATAGGGCCTTCGCCATTTCTAGAGTAGGTCCCCTGTTCAAAAGCGGTTTCATAAAAAGGTTCCAATATGTTGAAAAATTATTTATTAGACTAATTACTGTAAAGGTCCTGCTGAGAGCAAAGTCACTGGGTCGACGGTAATACTAAGGAAACCTGGCGGTACAGTGCGGGCCCATTTTTCTGTGTCAGTTTGCACACAAACTTTCTCACAGAAAGTTTGAATATAAAATGTGAAAAGAAAAAGCACAAACAGGAACCAATTCATCTGGAAGAACAATTTAGCAAGTAATTATGATGAAAATGAGAAATGTTTTAAACATAGACTTTCAATGTTTCTTGAATATTATCTGTCCATCAATATGATTTTAGATTGAATTTATCTACCTTACAAGCTTCATTTGACATTACCAAATCAATATCTAGGCAAATTGATGCAAGAAATCATGTTTGGGATTTATTCTTAGATACCAGAAAGGCTTTTGAGTGCATTAATGACATGGCATATGAGGACTTCATTTGGAACTTTACAAATCCTATTTAGCTGATAGAAATAATAATATACAATAATAAATAATAAAAAATGAATATTGCAGTGATGAAAGGAATACAAATTAACATGGGTGTTCCTCAGAGTACAGAAGTAGGCCCAATATTATTCTTCATATTTTTATATAATTATTTTTTGCTTTGCAGATAACACTACTTTTATTTTATATCATAAGTCCCTTGAAACTGTTTACCATTTTTTAGAACGACAAGTTCTTAGCTTTAATAAAATAATGGTTTACAAGGTAACTACAACTGAAGCCAAATAGGATATTTGTTAGATTAAAATTGTATTTAAACAATTCGAAAAGGCAAATGCCATAAATTCAGGATTGAATTGAAAAAACAATTAGAGTTTAGCAAATATAAGAATGTTATGTTAAGCAAATTTATGTAATTTTAAATCATATGGAAGAAAATCCATTAAATGATAATTGAACCAATTTTTTGATTAGCACATAAAATGTAAAATATAGACTTATTGTTATATATATATAACTATATAAATTTAAATTTAAATTTAAAATATAAATTTAAAAAATACCTTTTTAATATTAAAAAGTGTATTTTAAATTTAAGTTGCCTTATTGTGTGGCATATATATGCAAAATCAACTTGTTGACAATTTTCTGTTTTATTTATTTAATAACCTTGGAAAGTTGGCCTTCACCGAAGTTTACTGTAAATTTTTGTGTACAATTGCCAAATGTCTAAAAAGCAAATAGTTGCAGCTGAAACAGAAAACAATTATAATAATAATTTATTGAGTGCTAATTTTGAACGGTGTATTAAATTATGTATGGATATGTTTAAACATGAAAAAAATATATTTTTAAAAGAAGCATGATTTAGGTGTAAGGCAAATACAGAATCTCTTAATTTCAATTTAAAACTACGTAGGTAAAAGTGTAGACATGTTAAAAATCTCAGCATTGCTTTTGCTATTTATCACCAAGAAAGAAGTATTGCAACAACAAATGTTTTCCTCGATTCACACCTACTAACTCTTATTTTTTGTTTTTTTCTGACTTAGTTTCTCTATTAATTTGTTCAGTCCTACTTTAATTATAATTTGTTTTGTTCTTATTCTGTACCCTGTTTTGCTAGTTTACTGGCTTGTTCATTTCGTTCAATGCCCAATCGATTAGCATCCATAGAATTAGAGTTATTTTATTACTTAGGTATTGGAGATATATGTTAGTCATTCAAAACTAAAGTTACATAAATGCTGACAGAGAATTTTTACCTAATGTACAGAAATTATTGACATCGAAGAATAAAATTAAGTTTTGTAGCAAGAAAAATTAATTAAATTAATTGAATATAAATAAAACAAAATGCAAAAGGAAAGAATGCAGAAATTTGTAAAATATGTAACATTATTTTACCTTAATTGTACATCAAATATTGTTTATTCTTTAATATTTTATAGAAATTGAATAGAGCAAAAAAAAAAAAAAATCAAAAAACAATTATCATAGGTGCATGCTCATTTATTATTAACAAAAATGTCTTTGATGAAATAAACTTAGACTTACGTTTTTTCTGCTTTATGCGTGCATTCTGAAATAGAACTGAAACGTTTGCCACTCAGAGAGAGATTGTGTAAAACGGGTCAATTTCTGTGTTTTCATTGCTAAAATCCATGTTCAGCAAAAGTGAAATGTAACAATAACATTGGCCCATTTTGCAAATGTGATGCAATTCAAGGTACGGGAAAAATTTGTATGGATGTTTTAAAACATTCTTTTAAGAAATTAATTTTTTATGAATATATACAATCTTGAAAAAGTTGGACAAAGCTATTTATTGTCTTCGTCTGGTGTGCAAATTAAAATTAATTTGGATTTTTTGTAATAAAAATTTACCAAATTCTTGCTTGGATTTTTATGTTTCCATTACTTTATGTACATAATAATTACTGTAAATTGTAATTCATATTAAACAGTATATTAAGGAATGAGTTCGGTTTGGCTGCAGATTGCTATACTAAAATAGCTACACCAGAATTTGGGCAAATAAAAGAAATATTAATAAAAGGATATAGCAATACTTTGAGAAATTTAAAATATTTGAATCCATAATACCCACGAATGTTTTGTATGGCTTAAAAATTTGAGGGATAAGCCACTCTATGAGAATGACAGAGTACGCTAGGTTTATTAAAAATTATTCTACTTGAAAATGAATTCCCTAATCATTTTATCAGGCTAGAAATAGGGTGGAAATCAATCAAATTTATGGCCATAGAGAGAGTATTGAGATGGTGTTCTTTGGCTCTATCACACAAAGCCTTGTCATTCGATCATTTATGGCAAATTATCTAAATCTGGATAAGTTAATGAATTGTAAAAGTGCAAGTGATCCAACATGGTTAGGCAACAACAGGGGCTTTTGACAGCTAGTTCATTTCAGCCCTCAATGCATGCACATATCATCTAGCCTAAAACTATCATCTAGAATACAATCGCACAAATAAATACAATCACACCTACGGACATTGCACTCTTTCTGGTTGGTCGATGGAGTACTATAGTCCTCCATCGATCTGCAATAATAATAATAATCTAATCTAAATTATGGTTGATGGAGTACTTTTATAAATATTCCACCAATGACCCACTACTGAAGGGGTGATGGTAACTCACTATTTCACCATGGGCCACCCAAAACATATAAAAAACGAATGAACTGTATACAATAAAAAACCTTCACATCCTCTAAAACGCAAAACAGGGGACATGGAAACTACTGTGCCCATGAGAAAATAACAGCCTAAAAATATTTTTAAATTTAAGAAGATTATACATAAAACAGTGTAAAGTTATTGGAGGTGAGTCTAATTGAAGTTATTGGACCTTTACCCCGAAGGGTTATCACTTCCCAAAGTGCTGACCCTGGGGTCTGTACTTCAGGGAGTTCACCTACTCTGTTATGTGGCTTGTCACTAGTATCTCCCTTAAGCTGGATACCCAGGAGATTGTTGCTTGGGATCAACAGGGGCTTTTGACTGGTCATTTCAACCCCCCCCCCAAGCATGCAAACTATAATCTAACCTAAAACTACCTAACGTCTATAATTCAGTCGCACAAATAAATACATTCACACCATCTCGATATTCCTCCATTGACCTGCATACAATATCAATCTTATATAAATTATCTAAATTTATAAATATTCTGCCATTGACCCTAAACGCACACACTACTGGAGGTAGTGATGCTACATTTCACAATCAGCCCCTGAACACTCACACAAATAAATACACGCACTCGAACAAAACACTAAAGAAAAGAATGATTATTAAAAACAGAAATAGAAATATATTTATTAGTTTGAAGGTAGGGATGCTCAGTTAGGCTAAAATGGAATAAAAGAAAAGAAAAACTAAGTTTTCATGTAAGCCGACGATTCGTTACATTTATTGACAATATAAATATATTTGTCAAAAAACGTTTTCACAATAGGGCTTGGCCCCTTTATAGTGAGTAGAAAAATGTAAAACAATTAAATAACAAAAAGGGTACAAAATATAATGCAAGAAGTAATAATTAATAAACAAAATTTGTACGATATTAAATTTTTTGAAACAAATGAAGGAAAGAAGTAAGTATAAAGGAAAAGAGAATAGCAACAAGATCGTGTTGAGTAGTTTGACCAAATGACAGATTATTTGCAAAAAAGTTGAAAGCTTCACTGAGCCTGAAAGCCATTTGGTCGATCTGATAGGCCGTGGAAGGGAATTCTACATGCCCCAGTCACTCTATATGAATCATTCATAGATTTGGATCTATGATGCAAGCTTTTTTATAATAATTAAACTACGGGAAGAATTAAAATCAAATGGAATAAATAAATATGATGGACAGAGCTTATTTTTGATTTTAAATAAATGAATAAGAAATCGAAGTTTAAGGTAATCAAATAAATTAATACCCAGAATGAACTTGTCATGTGTTGAGATGTGCTCTCTTCTTTGTGAACTTAATACAAATCTTGTGCTATTGTTAAAAAGTATTCTAATTTGTTTTTAGAAGTGTGATTAAGGGGAAAAGAGTAGTTAATACTGCAAGTAAAAAAGGGTAAAATAAGAGTTTTGACTAATCTAAATTTTAATGTCGGAAAAGATAAATTTATGATAATTCCATAGTGAATTTAAAGTCCCATTCACCCTTCTAGCAACAAAGCCCAAATAAACAACCCAAGTTCTAGTATTAAAAGTCACATCGAGGTTTTTTTTTTTACTTGGATAAAGAAGGGTATTAAAGAGCCACCAAGAGTAATGCACGGAAAATCATCTGTTGGCTGACGTGGGTTGTAAATAATTATCGATTGAGATTTGAATGGGTTAAAGTTTGAAACCATTGTTTTGAAGCACAATTAAGCAACTAGAAAGGTCTTAAATGAATTGAATGGAATCAGGGGTTAAATGAGGCGGACATTGTGTATAGATTTGCACATCAGCATATAAGTGAATTTAGGTTAATTTAAACAAGAATGGAGGTTAATAAAAATAAAAAACAATAAGGGTACTAATATTGCACCTTGAGGTATGCCGGGCTTAATAGGAAGGTCAGAGGAGATTTTGTTATTAGGTAGTTTGACAACTTTTTATGACCTATAAGAAGATATTATTTTAGAACTAGAGGACTAAAAACTAAACAAATTTTCAAGTTTCCAAGTAAGTCATGGTTGACCATCCCGAAAGCATTGGAAAAACAGCACTAATAGAGAGCAACTGTTTACTATTAATGTAATTAATAATTGGAATGTGATTAAATGCCAAAATTGTAAAGATGTCCCAGGACTTTCTTGTGTATAGGTTTTGTCTCGTTTTTAAAAATTTTGTTTAATTAAAAAAAAAAAAAAACAGAAGAAAATTTGAAATTCCCGCATTTAGGAGTTCAGCTGTTGGCTGAAGATGTAGTTCAGATGTGTCATGTGTGACCTTGTTTGATAATAGAAATCTTGACAACCCCCAGGGAAGAACCAGTAATTGTTTAATTTAATTAAAAACTTTTGTGTTAAGAATGTAATTAATTGTTTGTCTCTATAAATATTATATTTTTAATGTGTGGTGATTTAAACGATGATGTGCCATATTTTTGAAGTGTAGGTAAAATATTTATTAACTTTGATGTTTCTTTAATATTTTTTTCCATTTAATCTCGACATCTAATTCATGCTATTCTAACGCCTAGGCCGAGGTGATTAAAAGACGTATAATTTGAATGAAAATAAAACAAACAAAAAATATGGTTTATCATTTGTAACAAGGTGATAAATCAAGAGGATCAAAGGGCACTGACTAAGACGGAAAGCCACTCACTTGAAGCGATAGCTTAATTGCTTGAATTTAGGCTGATTTGCTATGGATAATGAGGAGAGGAGGAGTCATGAGAAATTCTGTTCCGTCTGCGGTGATCAAGCCCTTGGTTACAATTTCAACGCTGTTACGTGCGAGTCATGCAAAGCATTCTTCAGAAGGAACGCAACAAAGACAAGAGTGAGTGCTAGTTTTTAAATTACTTTTTGCAATGAAATCACCGTACAAAATGTATTTTTCCCCTTTGCTGAACGAAAGCAGTTCTGAACAAGAGCTTCTATGCGGAGAAAGGTTGCTCGACGTGTCACACATAGTCGAATCGTGTCGTGCCTTGGCTCCCTACAGGGTGCGAGTAGGTATGCCCCCAGATTTCAAAAGGGTTCTCGGACACAGCAGCGAGTTTCAGGGTCCCCTATTCCGCTTTTTAAAGGAATTAGGAATTTTTTTATTGTATATAGAAATTAAGTTGTGTTTTGTGTTTCTTTGTCTTGTATGAGTGAATGTATTTATTGGTGTGAATGGGGAGGGGGCTGATGGCGAAGTAGTTTCTCCATTGCCTCTCAGGTTGTGTCATTGTGACTTGGGCTGACAGAAATTTTATAAAAATACCCCATCACCCCAAATTAGATTAATTTAGTATAGGGTAGATGTAACAGGTAGATGTATGTTGGTGTGAATGTATTTATTGGGGTGACTGTATATCAAGTGTGTAGTGGTATTTTGTTAGTGCTTCGGGGCTGAAATGACCAAACTGTCGGATGTTCCTGTAAAAAAAACACTTTACATCCTACTGGGATGTCAGATGATATTGCAATATGTACTAATTTTTTTTAACATTTAATTTTTAGTTTATATAATAAATTAGCTATATACATAATATGTATTAAATTAAAATAGTGTTAATAGGTCGACATGCTAGCTTAACTTTCTCTTATCATCTGAAGTGAAGTGTGAGGGTGTATCATATATAAATAATAAAATGTATCATATTCTTAAAAATGTCAGAGGGGTCATAGGCCTGAAACGAGTCGATTAACATTAATAAAAATCATGAGTGAGAAAGAAGAGTATGTCTCCCTGGAGCAACAGATTACAAGTTTTTTACCAAGAAGGGGGTGAATGTAACAGAAATTTTGGGGTGATTAAAGACGCAGTGGGGGACAACACTCTGTCAAGAACTCGTGTCTTTGCTCATAACAAAAATTTTTCTGGATGGTGTGAAAAGTTTGAGACAAGAGCCGCCCAAGGACGAGTGTGGGTGAGGCCAACATTGAGACAGCTTTTTTCTGCAGTGTTATGAATTATTGGATGTTGCAAAATCGTCAATTGATAGGAAAAGGAAGAAATTATCGACAAGAAGTATAATTCTTCTGCATGACAATGCCAGGCCTCATACCTGCCAAGGGGCAAAAATTGGATGCAATAGGATGGTATGTTAGAATGTCAACCCTACAGTCCAGACGTTCATTTTTTTGGAAGCATTTAGAGTCCAGCGTTTTGACACGATGATGAAACAGTAGAAATCATTGTGCTACAATGACTACAAGAACTTCCCGAGTTTTTATGACGCTATAAAAATCTCCCAATCCAGTAGTAAAAATGTATTTCTAGGGCAACAGAATATGAAGAAAAATGATATATTTTTGTAAACTTAATAAAATGAAGTTAGAAGTTTTTTTAAAAAGAGCCCCATTTATAATTGATATACCCTTGTAGAACAGGATGTTTGAAGATGACCAAATTACTAATGGTACAGGTCATCATCGTGCAGATCCACACAATATCGCACAATGCCTACTCTTTTTTGATAATTATAAAGATGGATTAGTTTACATTCATTGTAACATACATCATTTTAATTTCTGAAACATTTTTAAAGTTTCACGATTTCTTTAATTAAAATAATTTAATTTAATAAAATGAAGTTAGAAGTTTTTTTTAAAAAGAGCCCCATTTATAATTGATATACCCTTGTAGAACAGGATGTTTGAAGATGACCAAATTACTAATGGTACAGGTCATCATCGTGCAGATCCACACAATATCTCACAATGCCTACTCTTTTTTGATAATTATAAAGATGGATTAGTTTACATTCATTGTAACATACATCATTTTAATTTCTGAAACATTTTTAAAGTTTCAAGATTTCTTTAATTAAAATAATTTAATTTTATCTCTTATCAAAAAATGTTTCAAAATGTGTATTTAAAAGTTGTATGGCGCTCTACTACTAATTAAAAATGCAATAAAAATTCATGAAAAAGCTGAGGCATTTATAGATATAATGGAATATATAATAAACAAAAACTATGCTAAAGGTTGTAATTCAATAAGAACTTTTAGTTCCCTCACTCTTTTTTATCCCCCCAGCATAAATGCACAATATTTCACCTATTCTATATACATAATGGTTTGTTGTTTCATTGCATTGTTTCATTTTAAGGAGTTGCAGTGTCCATTTAAACAGTGCTGTGATATAACAGCAGTGACGAGGAGGTTCTGCCAAAAGTGCAGACTAGCTAAGTGTTTCCGTGTGGGCATGAAGAGGGAGCTGATTATGACGGAGGCAGATAAGGAAAGGAAAAAAAGAAAAATCTTGGCAAACAAGGCCCGAATGGTGACAGCTAAGGCGAAAGACTCAATTGGCAATAGTAAATCGGTGCAAGTCAGCATGGTTAGTGTTGAGATTGGCACCCAAACTGAGCCTTTGACTTGCAATTGTCGGCAAAGGTACAAGGCCGATGTACCTAACTCACTTCTAATGGCTGCCTTACCTCCTCCTGACAAGACTCAAATCACCTACCAGTTGTCAGTATTAGAATAAAAAAATAAAAATAAAATCCTGATAAAAATTAAATTATTTTTGCCCTTGAAATGTTAGGATAAAATCTATACCTACAGCAACTTTGTTTCCAATGAGTTGCCAAGACAATGAACTCCTAGAGGATCTAATCGTCGCTAATAAAGCTCTGGAAGCTCCTCTTGATCAAGAGCTGAATAATTTACCTGGCGATGAATTTAAAGTATGTGCTTTCATTTTATACGTGCCTTTAGAAATTGATTTTATTTTTATTTCAAATTAATTCTGGCACATTCATCATTAATTTTTAGAGTTGTGGCTCAAAAAGCCTTCTGGATGTTATCAACCTGACAGCTCTGGCAATAAGGAGACTGATCAAGATGTGCAAGAGAATAGGAGGCTTCAGAGCACTATGCCAAGAGGATCAGTTGACCCTCCTGAAGCAAGGGTGTACGCAGATGATGCTTTTAAGGAGTGTTGTCACTTTTGACCCAGATAGAAATTCTTGGCGGGTTTGTTCACTATAATATTAACTCTTAATTTTATATATTCAATTTATTATACACAATTTTTAAATGAAAAATTTGTAAGCAAACCTTGGGACTATGCTCAATGCACAGGTATGATTGTATTTATACAAAAAAAAAAAAAAATTAAATAAAAAAAAAATATAATAAATTGAATATAAATAATACAAATAAAAATGATTGTACAAATAAAATTTGTATGACCCGCTTGATTAACTTTTATTTAGAAAAATATAGGTTACAGTTGTAATTTGCTGACAATTGCTGACACACTACATAGCGACATAATAAAGTGAAAACATTCTTCATTCATTTTGTTTTTGCCTTTTAACTTTTTAAATAATTCCTGCCATAAAGGAGGCTTAACATAACTTTTTTCCAACTTCTTCTCGATTTTAAGTCAAGGACTAGACTATACCCAGAATTGCTGCATGGAAAATACGAGTGAATGCCCTGACCACTCAATTTTATATGTCCTTGTGGTCAACTATGGTCCTTCTTTTTGGATTTTGACATAATATATTTTTTGTAGATACCTCATTCAGTAGATCAGATGTCTCAGATAAATGTTGAAGTGTTGAAAGAGGCGCGGGGCAACCTGTATGATGCGCATGAAGCGTTTTTAAGGACGTTCGATACTCGGGCATCACACGACCTAAATATAATGTGCATACTGACTGCTATTGTACTTTTTGACCCTAATAGGACCAACCTAGTGAATAAGCAGTTGATAGCACAACAACAGGTATTGATAATCGAGATGTTAAATTTTTTTTCTTTTAAGAAAATATAGTTAAATTACTTAAAACTTAGCCAGATATACTTTTACTCAGACAAATCTCATGTTATTTCCAGTCGAGGTATTTCAGTCTACTTCAATGCTACCTCCAAAGCATCTATTCTTCAGAGGAGTCAAATGAAATCTACCAGCATCTCATATGCAAGATGACTGAGCTGCATCAGATCATCGAAGAACACGTCCGTGTGTACCTTAATGTGAATCCTAGCCAAGTAGAACCTATACTTATTGAAATATTTGATTTAAAAACACACTAAAATACATACCATTTAACATTTACGATATCTTTTTCTATTTCTAAAAATTCTAAAAAATGTAATAGTTATCCCGAAACTGGTAGAAATAAACATGATCAAACCTTACATTTTTCGAACAGCAACAAAAAATTCAAAAGATTGTTTATATTAAAAAACAAAAAGTTAATAAATGTAAAATATTTTGAGAACAATTATTGTGATTAAATTGAACAGAATGGGTTGAGAAATTGATATTAGCCTTCGGTTGTCCTAGGTTTTGTTACTTTTAAACTATTCTAAACTTTTATATATTTTACTTTAACACCATACCATAAAAAGGTTTAATAATTAAAAAAAACATTGCTCAAAACTATTTGTTACGTAATTTCAACAACTTGTGCCATTATGAGAGTTGAATCAGATTATTTGAAAGTTTGGTTGACATAATCAAATAATATAGTTTAAACATTGGATAGAAAAACTTCCATTAACACAAATAATCATACTGGCAAATAGCTTACAATATTGGAAACTGTAGAAGTACAACGTTATACTTGATATTGTAATTTTTAAAATAAATATTTTTATAATTTTAAACAGTATTGTGTTTTATTTTAATATATAATTCTGAGTATAGGGATGTTTTCAAGTTTGTTGTTTATATATACAGGGTGAATTGCTACTCGTGCTACAAACTTCTCCAGTAGATTCTTCACCCTAAAATGAACAAAAAAGTTCATATTGTCCATGGTCCGATTCTCAACCATTTCAGAGTAATTTCGCTTTTTATCGATTTTGAAAGATATCACGTCCTGGCGTCGGAAAATCGTGATATCTTTTAATCTAAACATTTCTCTGAAAATCTAATAGCACCGTTGAAATTCCCGTTAATTTTTCAATAAGAAGATGACGGTGGCAAAATGTTTGGGCTAATTTTTTGTGTTTTATTTCAGCCAGAACTACAAAAAGAGTGGAAAATTGTGTAAATCGGAAAGTGTATAAAGTAATCCAGAGTTTCTAATTTTAGTCTCAGAAGGCAGCAAATTTGAGGAAAACTACCTGATTTAATAACGCTTCCAACGCACTCGTCATTTTCTTATTTAGTGGTTGTGAGACCAAGATGTTGATGACAAAAAGAGAAAAAATGGTGGTTCAAGGATTGCTAATGTTTGAGAGTGACTTGCTACTCGTGCTACAAACTTCACCAGTAGATTCTTGACCCTAAAATGAACAAAAAAGTTCATATTGACCATGGTCCGATTCTCAACCATTTCAGAGTAATTTCGCTTTTTATCGATTTTGAAAGATATCACGTCCTGGCGTCGGAAAATCGTGATATCTTTTAATCTAAACATTTCTCTTAAAATCTATAAGCACCGTTGAAATCCCCGTTAATTTTTCAATAAGAAGATGAAGGTGGCAAAACGTTTGGGTCTTTCTTCCTTGACCTTCTAGCTGTTTGTAAACTTCTTAAGCATTACATACTAAATGGGCATTAAATTAAATTAAAAAATTTCAATGGAATTATGATTTTGATTCTCTCTAAAAATTAACGGGGATTTCAACGGTGCTTATAGATTTTAAGAGAAATGTTTAGATTAAAAGATATCACGATTTTCCGACGCCAGGACGTGATATCTTTCAAAATCGATAAAAAGCGAAATTACTCTGAAATGGTTGAGAATCGGACCATGGACAATATGAACTTTTTTGTTCATTTTAGGGTGAAGAATCTACTGGAGAAGTTTGTAGCACGAGTAGCAATTCACCCTGTATAGTGTGTTATATGTGTATAATGTGCATAAGAAAGCATGTACAGTCCTGCGCTATTCCCTCTGCACGCAGAGAAAGTATTTGGTAAGATTAATTTACTTGCATATACAGATGACTTGGTATTGCTAGCTCGATTAATTTATTGAATAATTTGCCCAAGATTGTCCTTGGTATTGCAACAATTACAGAACAATGTTGATTTATTCTGAACAGGAATGTTGTACACAATTCATGGCTGCTACAGATTATGTTCAATTTTTTTACATTTTTTTTTACAAGTACAATTTATTGAACCATAGCCTTTTTCCTACAATGATTGATTGACTTAAATAACATAACTTTTGGGGCGAATTAGCAGCTTTGAAACCATTTACAATACATTTTATTTTTAAATAAATTTGTGGACATAGGAATCAATTTTAATTCTCACCATTATTTTTTTTGCCATTTTTTGACTTAAAAAAACAAAAAAAAACACATTTTCCCCACCCTGTCACAATGATATAAAAACAGCAAAATACAAATTCAGTTTCCTAACACTTTCACACAAAACCAATATGATGCCACAAGAATAGCACCACACTTTATATTAGTATGAAATACTTGGTTCAAATTTTATATTTACATCTTAAATTGTATTTTTTACAATCAACATGTTTTCTAATTTGCTCAGGCCCTGAAGATGACCCGAGTAAAGGTTGAAACGTCGGCAAAAAAAAAAAAAAAAATGAAAAAGTTGTTTTTCTAAACTACCTCATTCTTGATCGCTCCTCACGACTTCAACAAATTATTAAACATTATTGAATTAAGTGATATAATAAAAAAAAACCTTCTCCTCTTCATAGTACAAAATGTTGCCTTCTTGCAACTTTGGAATTATCATGAAAATATATTCAAGAACAAATGGTGAAAAGTGAAGTTCAGTTCTAATTTTTGTTCTAGTGTGTCTTGATATAAGTTCCAATTGACTGGTCCGTTTATAGCTTAATTTGGGGTGGATGTCCAGGGTGAGGATTAAAAATATGTGGTCTGAAGGCCGATTAAGGATTAATGATGTAAGGTTGGAACAGATGAAGAAGTCCAGCTGATCAGGTCTTTTGCATGAGGATGTTGGCCAATATCCGGGTTGTGATAGGGAGGTGCATGAGAAGTGTCTATGGGACAGGATATTATGAAGAAGCAAAGACGGTTGAGAAGAAAAATTAATGTCACGAGCGGAAAATTGGATAATAATAATAAATAGAAAATTAATTATATAATTATAAAAAAAGACCTTCCATGGATTTGCCACACGGCTATCCTAACATGGATGCTTCGCAATAAGGTAGCCATTGCAGATGAGTCAAGATTATCCGATTATCAGGCAATGCTGTGAGGTGATATTGATAACTTAAAAAAAAAAAAAAAACCGTTGGAACCGATTGTTTGGTGCAATTAGTACACATAGGTAGTGAGAAATAATCACGCATATGCGGGTTTCGAAAGTGCCAGAAATTTATGGAGCTTAATGACAATGGGTAGAGCGTGTCGATCCTCCATATTTAGTCAAATCATGTTTATCCTTCGTATAAGGAGCCAGTTGAATTTTATACTGACATTCGTAAAAAATACGAAATGACATATCTTGCTTCCTGCAACCTATGCAAACGTCTTCGTCATTATTGACGGCGTAAAATCCATCTTTTCATTCCCATTTTCTGTGAACATTAAAAAGTTACTACATTTTGAACAACTTTGTTTATTTACTTTCACCGTTGAAAATGTACGAATATTACATGATTGCGTGGAGAACTCGCTCGTAAACCTATCTATAAAACACTGAACAGTTTAAATTCCTCACATTTCTTTTCGTAAAATGATTCTCCCAAAAGCTCTCGCCGACACGCTCCCGTAGAGCGTGGAATAAAGGAAATTGCAGCGAGAGGAAAGTAAAAAGCGAATGGGTCAAGGTCTATGAACGAACTATCTATATGTATGTGAATATAATATAGTCAAAGACAAGAAAACCGGGCACTCGTATTTTGTTGTTATTTCGAAATATTACACTGATGGACAAAACAAACGCACCACCCTTAAATTTTAATGTTTTTTTTTAAATTCATATTTTGCATACCAAAAATAGGTTTGGTTGTCAAAATAAGAAATTTGCAAAGAAAATGTTTATTACTTAATTTAGTATAGAAATTTTTTTTGTTTCCTATAATGTCGAATATTTTCACTTCTCTCACGAATCACGTCTGTTAAACGCCTTTGCATTCATTGGAAAAGATTTCTGATAAAATCCTGAGGAATTTTTTCCCATTCATCAAGAACAGCTATAGTCATCCACAGTACGTGTTACAAGAAGAAAACCAGCCATTAACAGCAGACTTCAGGTTCCATCAAAATCGTGAAGGACATTTCTTCCAACAAATGGCGGCCGGAAACTTGCTCCTGCGCTCATGAATACTGTCTAAAATATATCTATATATGTATAATCAAGGCATGCCACTCTTACGATATGTGGATTCAGAAGTTTATCTTGCTGCACTTCCAGCTCACAGCACATGATAGTCAAGGGGGTTTCTAAAGGCAGCTAGGATAGGAACTAAACAATTCGGGCATACAACTATAATTAACAAAATCAGACACCCATTCTTTGAAATGGGGACTGACTTTGATACCGGAAACATTCTTCACAACATCCTATAAAGTTTTAACGGACTATAAAGGAGAGGAGGAACACAGGAGACAATGATATGGTATACAGATGGGTCCAAAACAAACGAAGGAACCGGATCGGGCGTTTACTATACAAACCCAAAAAATGAGCAATCAAACTCATTAGGGAAGTACACTTCGGTCTTTCAAGCAGAAATACATGCCATCAATGCTTATGCCCTGGAATATCTTAAAAGAGGTTACACTGGCAAAAAGTCCTCATAAGATCTGATAGCCAAGCAGCCATTGAAGCATTAGCATGTAAAAAAAAATCAAAACATCAAAATTAGTCAGGGAATGCATCCAAAATCCCCAAAAGCTGGGGAAACACAACAGCATGATGATATGTTGGGTGCCAGGGAACAGAGGAATTTTGGGTAATGAGAAAGCAGACAAACCAGCCAGAGGAGAATCTTCAAGACCATACATAGGCCCCGAACCTACACTTGGGTTAACTAAAACAAATAAAGAATCTTCTAGCGCAGAAGGGATCCAAACAAAACAAAAGGAGAAGTGGATAAACTCTAACGACGCTAGACATAGTAAACTTTTGATGAAACAACCCTCACCAAGACTGGCAAAAGCACTGCTGCAATTGGAGAGGGCCAAACTCAGAGGAGTGGTAGGACTACCAACCGGTCACTGGCATCTGAGGAAACATCTACAAACATGGGCATATACAAAGATGATCCCATCTGCAGATTATGTAATGAGGAGGAAGAAACAGCCACCCATATCATCTTCGAAGCAATAGCTCAATGGAGATTCAACCTAACATACGAAAAAACTTAAGGAATGAAAGTGTAGAATCGACAGCCAATGACCTGATACTTCTAAGGAGTAGGATAGAGTCTATTGCACTGAACTAAGGAACTAGGAAGGTACAATAAGCCAGAAGGCTGCAGTGCCTGGGGAGTACAAACCCTGCTGCCTAGTATCCTTATCACCATACCATACCCCTCACAGCACTTGCTAGCCAAGGTGATTCTAAAGGCGTCCTGATTTGGCTTCTATCTCTTCGATTTATCTGCTTTGATAAGCGACCAATTCTACAAGATCAGCGAGTCAGACGTTTTTATGATATTCCGTGATGTTTTCTCTGATCAGCTCATTATATCTTTAATGGTGATTTAGTGATGGTCTCCCTGACCTCAATTTAGGTGTACGTCTCATTTTTGACAGTTTTTCTCCCCTCGATAGCGACATTGTATGACTACCATCTTAACATTTAACTTCGGGTAAATATTTGGAGAGGTTTTTTTAATATTATTTTAAATTAAAATACCAAAAAGTGAAGGCTAGGTTGTTTCGAGTGTAGTGGGATGCTTTAACAGCTCATTTGCGTCATGTTTACTTAATTTGAGCCTATCTTTAGGTATTTTATTATTTATTAAATTCCACGTTGGAATACATCTAATTTCAGAATTTACAAACCAAAAGAATAGTTATGCGAAATAGTCAGGCTGCTTTTATCTTTAAAATTAACAAAATTATTTTTCTCCTTAAACAACGTTGCCGTTAGAAAAGAAAAAACAATATACGGATGTCATAAAGATAAATTTTTTTAAAATCAAAAAATAATTAATCAATGAGTTAAACATTGTTTCTATAGGCAAATAAAGCATAATTTGCACTTTTCAAAAGGTTATCGCAGTTGCTATAGTTGATAATATACTAATGTTGATAAACGTTTTTATTTTCAATATCACATTTATTTTATCACACAACGGTCGTGGTGTATGAAACTCCGGGTTCGCAGAACGAACCGGGATTTTTTAGCTTGGGACCCTTCTTTGTTTCTCTGTTTTTCTGTTTTTCGTCCAACAGTCGCAGCTTATCAGCTTTGACAAATTTAGTGATCGAAGTGGAAACAGCTCAAGTCATAGACCACAAAGAAATTTTAAAGGTATTTTTTTTTCAAATTTGATATTGTCTTGAAAGATTTTGTAGGATTAGAAATGACAAAACTTACTTCTTTACGAGTTGCAACGTGTAAGAAAATTCGTGTAAACTAGGAAACATAAAATTTTGACGAGTTCTATGAATGAACTTTGATTCTCACCCCTTACCTACTTCAATTAGATTATCCCGGACGGCCTTCCTGCTAAGCGCGATGGTTGCGCATCCACTTTAATTTTTACAACAGAGGGGAAAAACATTATTCCGGATAAACATTAAACAAACAGCTTCAATGACAATTAATTTTTTGGGAAAAGTGGAAGAAAACCGTCGATCCTACTTGGTTATCGATTATATAAAATGCATTTTTAGGTACTGTGAAATCCAACGTCAATAGGAACGATTTTATTTTACGCGATACTTTTTTAAATGTTTTGTAGTGTACGATTGGAATCATTTGAATATCAATGTTTAAGTAACTTAGAATTGAAGATCGGTTTTTGAATGTTGATGGAAAAATATCGAGTTATTCGAATTTAGGAGCAAATTTTCATTGATTTTTACAGTTATGGACCGTTGAATAGATCTTAAGTCTTAGGCCTTATACAAAGTTGTATACAAAGTCGAGCGATTGTCTAGAGACCTATATGGGAACAGACAATAAACATGTATTTATTCAGAATTAGAAGTATCGACCACTTTTTCACTTATGAACATTCCGGATCAAGGTATGGTCTTGAAGAAGGAGAAAGCAAAATTAGTTACTAATGCCAAGCTTTCGGCCTATTTTAAGATCATCAACAGGGCAACCTTAAATATGTCTAAAGATTAATACGTAATAATTAATTTTTTTTGACAAGGACTGTAACAGTGTTGGACAGTCCTTGGCAATGTTGGGACTGAATCGTCTTAAGGAAATTTGAGGTCGCCTGTAAAAAAACTAAAATATGTCAATCTGTAGACATATTTAAGTTTGCTTTGGCCTGATGACCTTACAAAAGCTCGAAAGCATTAGCAACTAAATTTGCTTTCTTCTTCTTCAAGACCATACCTTGATCCAGAGTGTTCTTAATAGACATGTAGACAGTCTGGAGACTTTGTCATATGTACACACTTGAATGCCGTGTTCCTCGTAAGTTACTAAATACGGCTGATCTTGTTGGGGTCGCGGCTTGAGCATTGATAATCATACACAGTGAAGAGAAGCGAAAGAAGAGACGTTGGTGAAAACGAGGACTTTTTACGGAGGGACCTTGTGGTTGCAGCATACGTTCAACTTTTCAATTGGAAGATAGTATGGGTTTCCGAAAATTCCCCCGTTTGACCCCCATATTTTCCTTTTGAAGAATTGCTTAAGCTTTTAGGCGGAAAAAAGAAAACAGATTTCTAGAAATCATTCCACCATCTCTGAGACTGGCAGTGACTGCGTTATCTGGGAGGTGGAGAACCGTTCACCTTATTGTACACTCTTAGGATATCACATAGGCTGTATCACAGATTGTCCATGAAGTGTGTGACGCCATTATACAATCTCTGAAAGGATTCGTGAAGGTATGTAGCGTTATACCAACCGTTCCCCACAGCTCCCAGAGAGAATGTTTACCAAAATGTCCATTCCATTACACGAAATGCTGTGCAACATTTTAAACCCAGCCGCAGCTACGCTAATATCATAAATCAAATTCAATATCAGTACGTACATATAACACTCACATAACACGTACATATAAAACAATCATTACTCTCTGAAGATGATCTCAATAGAGATCGAAACGTTGCCACGATAAAGAAAATGTTTTCTAACCTACATTACACCAGACCGCATCTCCAAATAATCATTACTAAACGGTTAAAAAAAAAGTTGACAACATTTTTAAAAACATGTCTTGTTTTCCTAAGAGAAGAACAATCCAAATATTAAAAAAAAAAAGTTTTTAAAATACACGTCTTTTAACGTCCTAAGAGAATTACAATACAAATATTAAAAAAGTTTTTAAAAAAACACGTCTTTTACCGTCGTTAGAGAAATACAATCCAGACATTAAAAACGTTGTTAAAAACACGTCTTTTTCTTTCTTGAGAGAAGTACTATCCAGATAGTAAAAAAGTTTTTATAAAACACGTCTTTTACCGTCGTTAGAGAAATACAATCCAGACATTAAAAAAGTTTTTAAAAAACACGTCTTTTTCTGTCTTGAGAGAAGTACTATCCAGATAGTAAAAAAGTTTTTACAAAACACGTCTTTTACCGTCGTTAGAGAAATACAATCCAGACATAAAAATGTTTTTAAAAAACGTCTTTTTTTTTTTTTTTTTTACGAGGGTTTGCAACAGCAGAGGTCATATAAACCCTCAGGGTGCCGGTGTTTTTGAAAAAAAGCCCATTTGTAAGTAAGTCGGGTTCGAATTCAGGGCCGCTGGATTCGAACCCGGGACCTTTACCTTACAGAGATGAGCGCCGTGTCAATGACTAAACCTTGCGGCCACCGACGCCCCTAACACGTCTTTTTCTGTCTTGAGAGAAGTACTATCCAGATATAAAAAAAAAAATGTTTTTGAAAAAAAAACCCGTTTTTTACCGTCTTGAGAGAAGCACAATTCAGATATTAAAACAGGTTTTTTAAAAAACACGTCTTTTACTGTCCTGGAAGAAGTACAATCCAAATGTTAAAAAAAGTTTTTAAAAAACAAAACGGTTTGAAGAGCTTATTTTCTTAGAGTTAATTGTTGTGTTTATTACGTAATACTGAACCACAAATAAATCCCATTTCTTGAGCTGACCCTGAAATATGAAAGGGATCCTATTCCAAAGATTTGCAACAGATAGTTCTGAGCAGCAAAGTTTGTTGTTAATTTGATAAGTACATTTATTCAAACGTGGGGTCACATTATTATCATTATGAAAACGATTAGGAATGGTGAAGGGGGTGGTTCGAACTTCCAACCAACTCGCAGTGCCTTTTCCGGCCCTCCTTCCTTCGTACACACTTCTTTTCGAAAACTAACGATTTCATTATGAGCAATTTTCTTGAAGATCAGAACAATTTCTTAAACAACAAATCGTCACTATGTTTTATCAGAACATTTGTCCAAGTTTGCAAACAAAAATAAGATAATAAATATGAACGGTTACAAAAACCCTTTGATAAACATCGACGAAATTCTGACGTCAATGTTTTGCGATGAAGTATAATTAATTTAAATAATTCTTGGCTCACATTCCTGCGAATTGGGAGAGGCCATTGCATAACAGTGCAAATCAGCGCAAAACTGACCATGAAACTCACGGTGTCCGGTGTAAACGATTAAAGGTGTGCTTATGTGTGTTTTTTTTTCCAGCCGAAAGTATCCCTAAAGCCAGGAAGTTTATTGATATATGCTCTATTTAGATATTACATATATATCTTATGCAAAGCAATGATTATAGATATCTATTATGGTATTTTTCCCTCTTTATATTGATGAACTAAAACAGTGACTATTTGACTCCTTATAATAATATAGTTTTTTTATTACTTTTAATTATTTTTAAATTTTTTTTATTATTGTGTGGAGCTTAGTAACCGTTAGCCAATGATAATATGATGATAATTTAAAAAAATTGAATTTATCCAATGCTATTTTATTCATTTAAAATTTTTTTTAGCATTGTATAAATTCAATTTTTTTTAAACTAAAATTTTCTAGCATTGTACGCATTAATTTTTTCACATCCTACATGTATTTGTAAAATGTAAACAATGTTTATAAATCCCAGGCCCTGAAGATGATCTCAATGAAGATCGAAACGTTGGCATGATAAAGAAAATGTTTTTCTAAAACCTACGTCACACCAGAACGCACCTCACGATCTCCAAATAATCATTGTCTATTATTAATTTTTACAATTAGTTACAAAACATTTTTTTATATATTTTTTAAAAATAAGTTTGAATATCAATAGTTTTTATAAACTTCATGAGTTCTTCACACACGTCTTCGTTGCTCATTAATACGATAGGTCGTCCAATGGCCAGGCGATGCCTTTAAGGCACATGCTCGAAGTTTGTTTCTCGAAGTTTAGACAGTTAAACAATATATGCTTCCATGTTTGGGGTGAAAGCCTGTCATAGGTACAGTAGGGATGAGGTAGAATATTCATCCTGCACAAATATGCCCTGTTCACTTTAGCCAGGGGGCTTTGCTCGTCGGCTTGCTACATTTGGAAAAAACTTCTTGATGTGAGCCCCGTTTACTGCCCAATTAGACTCCCAGCAACTGAATAAGACCTAGGTGGCTTACTATATGTTTTAGAAGCTTGTTTAGCTAACAAGCCTGCAGCTTCGTTTCCTTTCAGTGCAACGTGACCTTCAATCCAGCAAAAGCGGATCTCCACACCTTTGTTGAACTGCAGTAAATCTTGAAGTTTTCTAGCGCTCTCAACCAAGGGAAGATGGTTTTTGTTATTTTTCAAACTTTCTAGACTTATTTGCCTATCGGTAAATATTGTCCAAGTCTATGCAGTGGCTCTGTAGAAATATAGTCACCAACTCATTTAAGTTTCATTAAAATGGCAAGCTGTTCGGCCTGGTTAGTCGAACAACGCGCAATCGATATTGCAATTCAGCTAACATTTCATCTTGTTTATAAACTATGGCGGCTCAGCCAACCTGGTCATTACATTTGCTTCTATCAGTGTAAATTGAATACTTACTTCTTAGATCCAAATAAAAGGACAGGAACTGAGCAGGCGATTCGGACTACTCTATAAACTACTCGGACACAAATCTAATTTGTCGACAAAAAACAAACTAACACTGTCCAGAAACCGATTTGGACATATGGACTAGAACTGTTGGGCACCACTAACCTACCAACATCCAACGAATTCAATTGTTCCAACCCAAAATTCTTAGAATTATACTTAACGCTCCTTACGATGTCTCCAACGCCACCCTACAATGACCTCAAAATTGTAAATTAATCCCTTCCAAATTCACCCAGATCCACGACAAACTCTCTACTCACCCCAATCCACTAGCCCAATCCATGTCCAACATAATCCATCCCTACAATCCTGTCCACCGATTAAAGCGGAGATGGCCTCGGGACCTCCTCATCAAGGACTAACCTTGAATACAACTGGGAGACCAACAATGGTTGGCGACTCCCCTCAAGATGTGATATACAGTGTAAATGTAAATAACCTCAAATGATGAGATGTATATTTTATTAATAGGTAGTAATAAATAATAATACTAATACAAACTTCTTGACTGTCACCTTCCTTGTACGAGATCCGCTGACAAGGTGTGACCAATTTGATGGGGTGAACCATTTGCATTGTGCCGTTTTTATCGACTTCATACAGTTACGTTCCTGAAATGCTAGCACAATGGGTGTTATGTTAGCTAAGAAATAGTTTTATATCCTTTGGATCTAAAAGGATCTTATGGATTTTCGGCTATTACAATTTTTTGCTAGATTAGCAATACCACGCTGGAATCTCATAGGTAACGAAGTGCATGAATAGATACATCCTTCATAGATACTTAGTAAGCGTCGCGTCCTATTCCCCACTATACTCTAGCTGAACGAGATAATTTATCGATTAATTGCAAACCTTTGGTGCAAACATAATCTATGTGTTTAAGCCCAGTTGAAGTTTGAATCAAAGATGACGCTCGGGTATTTAATCTCGTTTGCCAATTCCAGTTTTTCATGGTATAAAAATTCGTTGATATCCCCTCTTTCTGTTTTCCAAGTAATGTGCATAATTTTTGTTTTGCTATAATCACTCTGGAGTCACTTTACTTTTAGTAGTCCCTTCCTCTATCCTTCTTGTGGAGCAGTTACCTCGTGCCTCCTATCCATTCCTTTAGGCTTTTGGCTTTAGCCTGTCGTCCTCAAATGCCACACATTTTGTACCGTCCGGAAAGGACATCTTAAGCAGAGAGTCATACTAAATGATCCAATAATTAGATGCCGAGCACGTACCCTGAGGGCATCCTTTGGTTACTGCATTCTGAACGATGGTACCATTAATTCTAAGGTATGCTTGTCGATCTTTAAAATAACTAACTGTTAATTCGGAGAGATTTCGTGGACATTGTAATTTTTTTAGTGCATACCCAGTGGACAGGGCACGATCAAACAGTCGACCATATATTGTTCCATTGACCCAACATGTAGTTCAACAGAGCTTGTCATTCCCCATTTAGCTACCCCTGAACATTCAACCCTCCAGCTGGGTGGCAACCAGCACTTCACAAGATTCAACTGTATTCCTTTCAATAACTTGTAACGATAGCGAATATAACAATAAAAAACTTATACAAAACAATCACCACCTAGAAACTACTAAGAAACAACAAAAAACAAATTAAACACAAATTGATATTATTCAAATACAAAGGGAAAGAAACCTATAGACTAACGAACTTGTTCAACAAACCCGGCCGCAAAACTGCACTATGGACCAACGATAACACAGGTAAACTATTAAAAAGAAACATAGGCAGAACCATAGCGTTGTTTATGGCATCACATGTCAATGTGGAGACACATACATTGGACAGACTTGAAGCAAATTAAGAGATCGATTCAAAGAATATTTCAAATTCTCCAGAGACAACGAAGTGAAAACAAACTACGCCACACACTTAATACATCACGAACCAAGCACAATAGGAACAGACATGGCTTTAGTTCACAACGCACAAAAAGGACGAAAACTGAACGTACTGGAGTACCTAGAGATAAACAAACAAATAACGTTCAAAAGAAAACACCATTGAAACAAATACAACAAAAAACAAACTAATGACGCTCAAGTACTGTCGTCAACGAAATAACCGACATCACGACGGACTAATGAACATCATGACTACACCCCTTACCGCGAACGCCCCTAGCGACCCAATGACGTGTAAACCCTAGGAGGACAAAGTGGCAGACAGTTCCTCTCTGAAGATGGCTCCAAAATGCGTTTGAGTAATTCAACTGACCAGCGATGAAGACGGACCCACTGATCCTATGTCGGTTCTGCATGAGTTCTCCGTCTCGCAGACCAGTACCTATCAACTGATTCGTTCCAGCTGGACCTTGTCGAATGCAAACTCGAACAGCCCGAATTCTTCTTTCTCCAAACTTTGTTTCTCTCTTTTTCTTTTCTTACATCACATCGACAGATACAAACAGGCAGTGACTTCTTCAGCTTCCGGTACTACGTATCTCCCGCTTCTTTTCGAATTTCGATTCGGATTCGCTAACATTATTGTATTGAAAAATTGAAATGTGTGTAATATAATAAAAGTATGTACTACTTTTTGTGAAGCATGTTGAAAAATAAACATATTAAGACACACATACATGACATTCCGAAATGCGGCCCATGAACTTATGGTCCCGGAACGGGAGGCGGCGGAGGGTGTAGCCGCCGAAATATAGATCAGTGGAGCTGTTGCCCCTTCTCCGTGTTGCCATGGCACCACCATCCTCGCCCCTCTGCCACAGACAACTTCAGTACGTCGACCAACTTCAGCCCTTGCACGTAAGTGGTCTCGCTGTACCATTTTTGTCACATTTCCATCTCGGAGTTCGAAAAAAAAAAATCAACCCCTTAAAGAAAGTGAATCCTTTGGTAGAACTGTTTTGTAAGCTTTAAAGATTTGAAATAGGTAGAAAATAGGATTTCCTTTTTTATCGCTAATGATGCCTTCATTCCTGTTTTTGTTTACAAAATATTATTAATTTTTTATTCACAACTTGATTAAGAAGTAAACATATTTATAACTCAAGGTTTATTTTTGTTTACAATTCAGTTGTTTATTTACAAGTTTTATAATTATTACATAATATAGCAACACGTATTCTGAAAATTTGAGTTTTTAAAAACAAAGCAAATAATATAACTTTTATGTAAATATTATAAACTTATAGACTTTAGTGCAAATTCTGCAACAAGAAATTCTAAAATCATTAAGGTTCATAAGGTTATTGGACTGAGGAGTTCAATGCGGATTTTAACTTTGGATCATTCGATCGTTTATTTATGATAGAAAATTTTAAAAATAACTTATTTAATTTTATGATTTGTATTTACATTGAATTTTTAAAAGATTTGTATTTAAATAGTGAATAAAAAAAAATTCTAGTTACTATTTTTTTCTCTTCAGAAAATAGTTTACAGGTTTTATCTAATAATTATAAAATGTAATATATGATATATGATAATTATATAAGGTCATAAAAGCAAAAGTGTGCGATGTTCACTTGGGAAATAAGTTCGTGCAATATGTTTTAAGGCTTCATATTTTATGAGGTCTTATATGGTTATAAATAAAGGAACGTTTTTGAAATAATAAATATTCAATTATTCGTTCACAATTTAGATTTTTCAATTTTCAAAATATTCGTTAGTTGGTTAAACAAAGCATCATTTTTGTATTATATTATCACTATTTCATTTAAGTTTTAATCAATCATAGGTACAAATTAATGCCGTAGGAAGCCATTTGAACCTTTTTATTCATAGAAATATTTTTTTAATCAGCAGGTTTTATGTTGGCATGTTGGCAGCAGGATACGGCACATAGATCGAACGATTTAGGTATTAAGCATTTTCAACATTTAAAACAATATTATTTTTATAATTTTTAATTAACAAACACAGAAATCATTATAAAACAAAGGTAATATACAGCTTTTGTGTATATGTTTTTAGAAACAGTAAAACGTTTCTTTTGCACAGTTGAAAATGTTTATATTTTATTGTGTTACTATTTTTTTGTCCTTAAAATGGCATGTTGGCTCCAGGCTAGAGCAGATAAATTTTTTCTATTTTCATTATCTGATCGGTCAAGATTAAACGATTCAGTAAAAGTAGTAATGAGGATTATAGCAATCATTTATCTTAGCCATTTTCAGTAATTTTCGAATAGATCAATCGATAAAGATTCAAGCAACCGTGTGTTGTAAAACGTTATTGCTTTGTTTTATCTTGCCAAATAAATATTGACAATAAAATGTCCCTTTTTTAGTTACAAATAAAAAAGAAAATTCGTATTCTTTTCATTTTATATTGAGCAGTTTTCAAAATCTAAAATAGTGTTATTAACAAACACAGGAAAGATTATAAAACAAAATTAATATACAGTCTTTGTGTATGATTATTTTTTAGAAAATAGAAAACGTTCCTTTTGCACAGTTGAATTGTCTATATTTTATTGTATTATTATTATTTATTATTATTATTAAAAACTAGTAAAGAAGGCAAATGTTGGTTCTCATCAAAGGCTACTGTACAATTTTAGCATATTGCTATCCGTCTCTTCCTTGCACGATCAATATTGCTCATATTTCCTGGATATTTCAAATCCATGTTAGACGTATACTGTTACTAATTAAGCGAACGAATACTTTGTTTCGAAAATTTTTTGCTATATATTTTGATTTTTGCATTTGTATGAACGTGTTGAAGTTTAAATATATTGTTTTGTAGAAATAGATGGAAGACCGGTATAAATATTACCTCTTTATCTTCCTCAGATTTTTTCACACTATTGAAAGACGAATTTTACCACGACTATTAAGAATGTTTTTGTTTATAAGCATTAAGAGCAAAACCAGGTAATAAATTGTTAGTTAAATTTATTCTATCACTAAGTAGAAATTAACTAACAACTTTTTTTATTGTTTGATGGTTATCTATCATCATTTGATTTTTGTTGGTTCAGACGCATTTTGGCATTTCGCCATCTTCACTGTTCGGGTGATTTCTGAAAACTTCCTCTACAGAAATCGCCTCAGACACTGAAGATGACGAAATGCGGAAACGTGTTTGAAAAAAAATATCAGAGAGGATAGGTAGACCAAGATCATAGGCAACCATCAAACAATAGGTTTAGACCCTACAGACCACAAGAGGAAATCTCACAATTTATTATCTGACTTTGCTCTTAAGAGAGCATTAAAGTAAAAAACTAAGTTATAAATTGTCAGTTAAATTTTAATCTATCATGATTTTCTGGCGTTTTGGTGAATTTTCTTTCAAACTTTAAAGAATTTTGATTAAAATTCATAAATTTCTGATCTCGTATAATTTGATTTACATTAACATAAACTTGTTATAATTAATATAACGATAAAAATACATATAGTTTGAAATAATTAACTAGGTAATAAATTGTTAGTTAAATTTTAATCTATCATGATTTTCTGGTGTTTTGGTCAATTTTCTTTCAAACTTTAAAGAATTTTGATTAAAATTCAGAAATTTCTTTTCGTCTAATTTGATTTGCATTAACATAAATTTGTTATAATTGATATAACGATAAGAATACGTACAGTTTGAAATAATTAACTAGGTAATAAATTGTTAGTTAAATTTTAATCTATCATGATTTTCTGGTGTTTTGGTCAATTTTCTTTCAAATAATAATTAAAGAATTTTTATCAAAATTCATGAATTTCTGATTTCGTCTAATTTGATTTACATTAACATAAATTTGTTATAATTAATATAACAATAAAAATACATATAGTTTGAAATAAACAAAAAAATACGAATGATCGATTTTTCGTCTTTTGAAAATATATTTGGTAATTGTAAAATTTTTCCAACTGTCTGTTTTTGGTTTCGATTATAATTGAGCTATAAGATTCTTAACATTTATTTTTTATCCATTAATACCCATGTACGATTTAACAAAAACCTTGATTATATTTTTATACCCATATAAAACTGCTGGCCAAAAATATTTTGTTCAAATTCAAGATTCAATCGCATTATCATTATATACAATTTTAACTAAGTATGTGGGCCCCAGAATCGGAAATTTTTTCAGTTTTTCTTGTCAAACGAAAACACTCTGGTATCTAAGAACAATCATTATTGAACGTTTTGATTTTTTCTGATTGTTGGGGAAATTATAAACCAATAAGTTATAAAGTGAATATAACTTCTGTTCCCTCTATATTTTTTTATTGAGGCGTTTTTGTGAAAAACCCCGGGACAAGTAAATTTCTCTCCTGAACCAAAAAGTTTTGATCTAACTATGTAGGATAACAAGATAATCATCAACGTACATTTTTTGAAGGGAAAAACATTATTCGGGAAAAACTTTTTTTAAAACGGTTTCTCCAAATTTAAAACTTTTTGCAACAATCCGCAAAGCTTCTGTAAGAAATTAATGAAATACTCTGTTAAAAAGAATTTACCGGGCAGCAAACGCACCATCTTCATTATTGAACCGAACACTTATCGCTTTTAATATTTCAGCGTGGGGGTAGTTATCATAAAAGTGAACATGGTATTTAGAAGTACAAAAGGGCGGAAAATTAAATGTCAGGAGCAGCAGTAAACTTGGTTAAGACCCTTATTTCTGGAGGAGCGAAACGAAGGCGTTTGCTTTTTATCAATTCGGAATATAACGCGAAATTGACGGATTCCGGCTGAAAAACAAGGGTCAAATTACCCAATTGGAAAATTAGCCGCGTGTGAAATTGTGAAAACGCAGTTTTTATGCTCGATTGGGATTCAGATAGTAGAAAGACGTAAACACAAAAAAAGTGTGTATATATAAATGNATTTAATTTTTGTAGCCAAAGTATGATATGTTGGCCAGTTTAATAGCAAAAGTTTTAAAATTTAATTATGATTAATTTTAAACAGCCACACAAAGCAATATACAAAGTTTTATGTTGAATATTCTTGAATATATTGAATATATTTGTATGCATATATAATATATTGAATATATTTGTATATACATATTGAATATATTTGTAAGTATATATATATATATTGAATATATTTGTACGTATATAAATATATTGAATACATTTGTACGTATATATATATATATATATTGAATATATTTGTACCTATATAAATATATTGAATATATTTGTACTTGAATATATTTGTATGTTGAATATTACAGAAATATTCAACATACAAATTTGTATATTGCTTTGTGTGGCTGTTTAAAAATAATTATAATTAAATTTTAAAACTTTTGCTATTAAACTGGCCAACTTATCATATTTTGGCTACAAAAATTAAATTACTCGTACGTTAATTATTAATTTTTTTTAAAAATTTAAGAAAAAGCAATTCTTTATTAACATTGGGGGATGTCATTTTTAGTATAATTCATGTGTGAAGATAGGAAATTATACTTGGAGGTGTAATTTGATAAAAAAGAAATTTTATTTAACCCCAATAAAATTTGGGTTGTTGTGAAATAAATATGAAAAAGTCGAATTTTTTAGCAGTTTTGCTTATTTAAGGTGTCAACATGCCGTCGTTTACCGAGTTCAAGTAAAAGTACATATAAAGAAAAACTTTGCTAACGAATATAAACTATATGTCAACTCTCAATTGATCAAGCCAGAGTTAATGGGCTGATATAATATTTTGATTATTTAATAAGAGTAAACCTTTGAATAGACGAAACCTAAGAATGGACTCATGGGTCAACAATGGGTTAGATTGGGACATCCTGAGGTTATCAAACCCTGAATCGTGGAGGCCAATTCATTCTGAAGTGACCAGCGTTTTTTTTTCTGTTTCAGATCTGCCGAGGTCCAAATGGAGGCCCACTGACCGAATAGATAAAAGCAGTAAAAAATTAGGTACAGGATATGGCCCATAGGCGAAAAGTTGCCATCCATATTTTAAATCCTTCGCCCTTGGGGAAAATCACATGAAAAAAACGTCTGCTATATTGACATTTTTCTGTTTCACTTGTTCTAATTGGAGCAGAAAGTTTGGTTTTTTCCATTTACTCGTTTTATATGACATTTTCTCCAGATATTAACGACCGTTGCTGAATAGTCTGACAATTGCAAAGTAGGACTCGTTATTTTTAACTTGTGTGGTTTTAAATTCTAAATATCTTTTGTTTTTCATTCAAAATTAGGTTATACCTCTGCATACCCATGTTTACGCAATAATAGGAAATTAATATTTGAATCGAGGTTTTAGATATGTTCAATTTCAGGATGCCTGGGAGGAAGAAATCGGCAGAGAAAGGGAGCGACGAAGGCCTTCCGCTCGCTGAAAAGATGGCCGAAGATGATGCAGGTATTGGGGTCAAAGTAACTGATATATTTTTAGTCCTATAAGCTTTACTACTGATTTTTCCTCAGAAAAATAGTTGAAATAAAAGGGTTTTGAAATCAATACACAGATTTAATTTTTCTTGTCTACAAGCGAAAAATTAATTCACCATCAAACGCTTAAAAAAGGGTATATTTGAAAAACCTTTTTAGTCTATTATATTTAGTGGCCTGATTGACCGTATTACATCTTTCAATCCATTAATCTTTTTATGTAAGGTTTTGGTTGAAATGAAAAAGTTAGTGTCACGAGCGGGATTTGAACCCACGACCGTCGTGGGTTCAAATCCCGCTCGTGGCACTAACTTTTATTTTAGATTTATCATATTCAATTGTGTAGAGCATTATTGTTTGTAGTGGCAATTAATTTTTTAAAAACGTAAATGCTGAATGAAGTTTGTATATAATTACTGACCGTGATATCTCAAAATAATAAAAACTCTCTTTTGGATTTTTTAAAATATTGTTTGCAAAAAGAATTTGTGGTCGAATTATATACTACAACGTGTCTGAAACATAATGTCACACCCCCTCGACATCAAGAATAGATAAAACAAAATTTTCAGTGATAACCCATTAATTTTGGCAACTGTGTTTGGGGTAGTACGGAAAACGAACTCAACATTTTAATTTCAAAATTTGAAATGGCACTCCATTTTTTTCTCTTGAGTTTTTGAAATTAGATTTGTTTAACATAAACGAAGTTATCCCTATTTAAAGCCATTAGATTTCGTTGTCCGATTGACCAATAACATCTTTCAATTGAACAGTTGAGATAAAAAAGTCAGTGTCACGAGCGGGATTCGAACCCACGACCTTCGTCTCTGCTCTACCACTTGAGCTATCGTGACTTCGATCCATTGGGACACTGACTTCCCATCGCTCCAACCTTTCGAATTTTCCCACTTTTTTTGCCATTTTATCTCAACCAATGCCTTACATAAAGATTAATTAATTGAAATATGTTATTTGGTCAATTGGATCACGAAATCTAATGAATTTAATAAGTTAAATGAAGTATATCTTCACTAAAGCTCTCCGTGGCCATTTCATTTGTCGCCGAGAATCAAATAGATTATACGACATTTAAAAAATGGCAAAAATGAGGGAAAATTCAAAAGGTTGGGTTGAGATAGGAAGTTGTCCGAGAGGATAGTAGTTACGATAAAGGTCAAGCGGTAGAGCAGCGGCGTATTTAGCCGCGAAGGTCGTGGGTTCGAATCCCGCTTGTGACACTGACTTTTTTATCTCAACCAATGCCTATTTAAAGCTTTACGCATGTCACGATTATTTTCCCAAACCAGATTATAAATAAAAAACCTTATTCAAGCGTTTAACAATGTAATTTGCAGATGGCAATGATTCTGAGCGCGAACTTTCTATTTACGTATGCATTTCACTGGTGAAGTTTTTGTAACGATCGATAGGTATTTTGATTATCGTTGTTTGGCATCTTCGTTTTGTTTATATTTTTTCGAGTTACTGAAAAGCAACTACAGCAATAACTCTTGCAATATTTACTGTCCGTATTGTTTCTTTGTTGAAATTACTGTCCGGCTGTATCTGAAAGTAACCGCAAGAGTATGCTCCAGATTGCAGCAACGGAGAATTGCTCAATTTAAGAATTTCGTAAGATGAGAGTTAACTCCTCCGCTCAAAAATCTCTCCAATTTACAATATTTTAATATTCAAAACGTTAAAAACCTACCTAAAAGCTATAGTCTCTTAACAAATATTTTTAATCAGATCATGACTCTTGCGTACTATCTTCACCACTGGAAAACTCACAGGTCATACACGTTTAGAAACCTCGTGAATATCGATGGGACAGACCTATTAGCCTACTAAACTACCAGGATAATAGATGTTGTTACATTAGCGTACAATGTGCGGACTGCTATTGCGTTAATGGACGATAATAGCCCTCTCTCCGTACCAAGCTACATTGAGGACGGAGTTCCTCAAGGCGCATTTGTTGTGCCCCATCCTGTTGATGATAAACCTTAATATGTTCTATACTTTACCCAAGAAACGTAAAATTAGTAATAAATTGGACAAGTGTAAATCTGTGATCCTATTTCTTTTCCTCTTCCCAGTCGTTAGTCGTCTGTCGTGCGCCAGTTAGCTTTTACAGTAAAAAGTGGTGTTCATACCAATACATTTGTATGAGTGCATCTGGTTGAATGTCTCGCGACTAACATTGCCAGGTTCTGCATAACAAGTTCCTGAGGTTTGCAACAGACAATCGGAAGAACACACTGGTACACCACACACTCATGGAATACTTACAGGCGACCTTTAGGGTTTGTAAGTAGTACCGCTGCACTTTTCCAATATAAGAAACTATGGCTTGGACGAGCCAGAAGAATGAAGCTTTATAATCTCTGTTATAATCTGACCAAGATATTTTACCCAACAATAAAAAAGTATTTTTTGAATATGGAATTTTATTTTTCTTTGATTTGGTGGTAAGCGTCGTTGGATAGAACTGCATACGTCTGTATTTTTTATATTATTTCTACAAGTTCATCGATCCAAAACAGCGATGATAAAGCTGATCAGCATGCTTGGAAATGACCAAAATACATTACCGATTGTTTGATTAAGGATGAGAAAGAAAAAAGTTTAACCATGTTTAAAAGCGTTTATTTATGTAAGTTTACATACGTTTACAATAGAATATTTTCACGTACCAGAGAACAAAGAATGAGAAAATAAATAGAGGTAGGGGGTCTTTTTCCAGTTCCAGTTTCGCGCCTTGTTTCTGCTAAAGTCTGAACCTTCTAACTGGTCCTAAAACATCTAACACAAATGACTATGAACAGTCTGTACCTTTCTCTATTTATTCCTCAATCATTGCATTTCTATTTGAACATTTTTTAGGCGAGGTGAAGCTGAAGGCGAAGATGAGTCTTCTGAACGGAATCACAGTTATAGTAGGCAGCATAATCGGCTCGGGGATCTTTGTCTCGCCGACTGGTGTCATCAAGTACACGGGTTCGGTGAACGTGGCTCTAATCGTCTGGCTTGCCTCTGGCGTGTTTTCTATGGTGAGGAATCAATCCTCTTCGGAATATTTTCAGCAAAATTACGTCTCATTTTTTCAGGTCGGTGCGTACTGCTACGCTGAGCTCGGTTGCATGATCTCAAAATCGGGCGCTGACTATGCCTACATCATGGAGACTTTTGGCCCTTTCCTCGCCTTCGTACGACTCTGGATCGAGTGCATGATCGTCCGGCCGTGCTCCCAGGCAATCGTCGCACTCACATTCAGCGTCTACGCCCTCAAGCCTTTTTTCCCAGACTGCGAACCGCCCGACTCAGCCCTCAGGATGCTCGCAGTCGCCTGTATCCGTAAGTTGATTATTTTTCATCTTTGGAGGATTTAGCGATTTTCACTGTTAGAATTATCGATCACTTTTTCATTCACAAACATTGTGGATCAAGGTATGTATGATCTAGACTGTGTCGGTCTAAGGAAATTTGAGATCGCCTGTAAAGAAACTGTAATATGTCACATTTAAAATTGTGATAGACCCATTAATCATTTCTATCATTTCTATTTTAAGATTGTTTTCTCTGACCATGACCTTAACATAGATCGAAAGCTTGGCAGTAACAATTGAATTTACTTTTTTCTTCAAGACCATACCTTGATCCAGAGTATTCGTGATTTAGGTATTTTACAAGCATTACAGCCTAAAACATGCTGATTATATTGGAATGATTGTAGATAAATTTTATGTTGGTTGTATATTTTTTGACACATTTAAGGCGGTTTTAAAAATTGTAAAGGAAACATCTTCAACTTTAAACATCTTCAGCTTTTGTCAATTTGTCCACTGGTGAAGGTCGTATTTTTAACACAACGTTTTATTATAAATAAAAACAATTTAATTAAGCTTCCATCAAAACTTGCGGATATGGCTTAAAAACCATATAATTGCTAAAATACACATTAAAAAAAAGAAAAGTTGATTTTGTTGATTTTCGTCTGTTCTGTGTAGATAAGCTAGTTGACAAGGTTTGGGAAGCCGATGAAAAGCTATTAGAATGGCTTCGATTAAAAGCTTATCTCTATATCATCCTCCCACTCTTCTGGCCTGATTCAATCACTTACATTTACACTGTGTTTGTCAGAAATTTATTATTTACTTACCGTAAAACCGGTCATAGGGAGGTCTCCAGTATGTTTTTGGATTGTATGTGAATTTTCGAGGTACATATTAACATCAGATTATGGTAATTGATCTAATTCCATTTTTTTAAATTTACTGACAGTGAATGCCAACCCGAGATAATACGTGATAAAATCGAATGAACTATCGACTATGTCAGAAATGGTGACCAAGATGGGTTTAATGTTCAAGCGGCCAACTCCTAACTATGATTGTTTTTACATTTGAGAAAAGACCGTTGACGACGAACGGCATAGCAAATGATCTGTAATTAGAGATAATGCCAATACTTCTCATAAAGCTTAAGCGTGAAGGACTTTAAAGAAAGTTCTGAAGTTCCGGTATTTATCTTCCATTTTAAATCTACCAGTTAGAAACACATTTTCCACACAAACACGCACACATACACGAGAAAAATTATAAACATGCAACATTTTTCATAATAGCGTATTCCAAGGGGAGAAATAAAGGAGAATATATATAGTTTCGAGAATATTCCTGATAAACGGTATAAATAAAACTTACTCTATTTGGATCAGAATACATTTTACTTTTATTTTAATGTAGCAATCCCTATCCAATTTCTGTACCTTGTTCCGGTTCCCGCCCACGTAGGGATAGGCGGGAACGAAGAAGCAGACAGGGCGGCCCATGTTTCTCACTAGGGTCGCAATGCCTGTTAACATTGAGGTTCTTTAGCGTGCGACTCACCTCCTCGCACGGAAAGCTGCTTCTTTTGTGAGGTTCGGTGCAAGCCCGAGGAGGTGGGTTAACATAGTGCACTCAGGGTTACCCAAAAGGAGTCGAAATGCATCAACCAAGTCTCCCACGCACTCCCTACATAGAGAAGACAACTCTCTGGGTGTAGGGGCTCCGCCAGCGTCAAAACATCCGGAGCTCTCCGGCTGCGGTTTCGGTTTTTGTGGAATCTCTAATCACCCCCTAGAGGTGATCATGCCTTCGGTAATGGCAGTCCAAACGGCCACAACCGAAAACATCCGCCCCCTTCCATCATTCCTCATGCATTCGAGGGACTCCGTCAGCGTAGTCTTGGCATCTTCGCACGCTGTACGCTTCCTTGGTCCTATCGTCCAAATGCATGCAAAGAATGCTTAAGGCGATCATGCGCGCCAGGAAACTCGTGCAGTTTTTGTTTAAGAGAGTTGTTACGTTCTTAAGGCTACACCATTATTTTGTGCCTGGAAACCCCCCTTGCAACCGAGCGTTGGGAAAGGGTTTGCTGGAGTCTCCTAGGAGCACCCACTGCACAGTCCCAGGAATTGGATTGAGAAAAAAGGGAATTTGTCGAGATGCGCTTGCCCTCACACACATCCCACCTGTTCGTTCAATTTACCCTTCTCCACATTATAACTCAGAAATAATGATCCACCTCTCTTCTGCGGCATCTCATCGAAATCCTTCAAGAGGCAACCACCTCGCAAGCTGCGGGCACGGTAGTCCCTAAAGCCTCGCAAGCTCACATTTTCAGGATTCGCCCGCTCCTCCCCGGAGACTAACCACCCATTCTCGGTTCTAAAACCGTCTTCTAGGCCTCTTGCCGTTTCTTCGAACAAGAATCCTACTAAGGGCACCTCACATAGTTGCTAAGAACGACACTAGGCATACCCCCGTTGTACCCACATTGTGCCGTATCCTGGCCCGGTTGTTCCCAGGGCTTCCCAAGCTCACCTTTTCAGGTTACACCCGTTCTTCTCAAGAACCGTCCCTTTCGCCTATTACGAGTTAACTCCGAGAGAATGATCTACCTCTCTTCTGCGGCATCTCTATGACGAGATCTTCCAAGAGGCAAACACCCCTCCGAGCTGCGGGAACGGCCGGCCCAGGCTTCACAAGCTCCCTTTTTAGGATTCGCTCGATCCACCCAGAAACAACCGCCCCAATCGTATTGCTACATCTCTCCTTCATCGAACGAGCAGGCTGCGGTCCTTTTTGTTTGTTCAATCTTCTAAGAGACTTCTATAGGGCGGCCAAAGAGGCCCACGACAGCCCATCAGTTACGCCTAGCGGATTTCAGGATATTACTTTCAAATGTTGTAAAAGCAGAATGGAGAAACCGCTGGGCTCGGAAAAATCGAAATAATCCTGCCAAAATGTGAGAGGTTAGGAAAAGCGTCGTTTCCTGGTCCACGGAGAACGGGGTCGAAAAGGAAAAGGCAATACTTATAAGATTACGCTAGGTCATATATAACGCACGGGCACCTTCTGGCTGGAAAGCGACCCCTTGGCTGACCGTTTTACAAGAATAGCATAGGAGCACCTTTTCAGTTATACAAGGATTGATGTTTGTAGTGATGTATATACATGTAGCGTATGTTTTATTCTGTATTTGATAACTCGAGATACAAATGAGCTAGAATTTTAGGATATCTACGTAGATTTCTTATAAAAGCAGAGAGTCAGTAATAGATTGAGACGCATGAAAGGCCAGAAAGTGCAGGAATAACACGCAGAAGCGATTACCTCAGCTGTTTGTCGGTCCTTAAACTTCCCACTTCATCATCTTACATTTCCTGATATTCGTGTTTTCTTAACCAATTTTTTATTTTGACTTTGCAAATATAAAACAAAGCTGATTTCCTCTCTACACTACTTTTATATTGGTTTTCTATTTTTTAACGATGGATCGGCCATCTTGCAAAAAAGAAAAAGAAAAACGATCTCATTTCGAAAGGTAGGTAATCACGATAATAAGAGTAGGACGCTACCGGTTCTTCCCTCTGTGTTTCACCACCTCAGAGTTAGTTACGAAACGCTAGTTAATAGCCAGTTGAAACCGAAAATTAAGACGTGTACAAATCATAAAACACAGTCGGAACGTTTGAAAAGTGATACGTTAAACATTTTGCAACTGGCAATATATTAAATAGTTTGTCAATCCACTTTGACCGCAGTAAACTAACACTAAACTCAATCAAATGCCAATTGATGCTATATTCAAACTTTTGAGTTTTATAAGTATATTGAAATAATATCTTCTAGGGGTTAAAAAACGAGCAGCATACCAATAATATATTATTTAACCAAAGCGGTTTAAAAACACACAGGGAGCACTCTCAACACGACAGACAAGAATGACACATCTACACGGAAAACGAACACTTTGAGCCCTGAAGATGATCTCTATAAAGATCGAAACGTTGGCACGATAAAGAAAATGTTTTTCTAAAACCTATGTCACACCAGACCGCATCTCACGATCTCCAAATAATCATTATTAATATTAATCTAATCCAGAATCTAATCTAAGACAGAAGGTGATAGACCGAGGTTTTGTCTGTTTTCTTCACCGAAGAGTACTGTGTTTCAATGACTCACTCGCATGCAATATTTCAACCTAATCATTCACCCATTTATTAAAAATACGTTATTTCCTTTGTACACACTCAAATAGGGCGATGAAATTTTCGGTATTCCTCCATCACCATGTACCCTAGGTACGACGATATACAATGAAAGCCCCGTCATATCACCAAGTACGAGCACCCGCAGTTCTCAAGATGCTATTTTCATATCGGACCACACATGCTCTCCATATGGAAGCATGAACTACATCAATCGTGTGGAACTTATCGAGCGTTCGTTCTTTGCATGTGCCAATAAGAACGCGAAGTCACGCGTAAAAGTAGTAAACTGCTAACCAGGTTTTTGAACACTTTTCAACAGATCTGGACTAGCGGCTGTCATTTTTGTTATAATATTGTAAATAGTTCTTTAGTGTGGGCCTTGCGCAATGACACCATTCCAATCAATCTTCCAGTGTATAAAGAAAAAAGCACAGGTTAAGTACGTTCCCAATGAAACTTTAGACAGACTTTCCAGATCCGCTACGATAGAATAGAACAAATTTTTATTTGTACATGTGCAATACAATATATACAATAAATTTCAATTAGTTAAGGTTTTTAGTTGAGATAAAAAAGTCAGTGCCACGAGCGGGATTTTTATCTCAACTAAAAACCTTAATTAATTGAATGATATTAATTGGCCAAGCGGACCACAAAAACTGGTGAATTTAATAATTAAAAATGAAGTACACTTCACTAAATCTCTCCGTGGCCATTTCATTTGTCGGCGAGAATCAAATAGATTACCCGACATTTGAAAAATGGCAAAAAGGAGGGAAAATTCAAAAGGTGGGGTTGAGATGGGAAGTTGGAGTCTGAGTGGATCGAAGTCACGATAGCTCAAGTGGTTGAGAAGCGGCGTATCTAGCCGAAGGTCGTGGGTTCGAATCCCGCTCGTGACACTGACTTTTTTATCTCAACTGAAAACCTTAATTAAATGAAAGATATTAATTGGCCAAGCGGACCACAAAAACTGGTGAATGTACAATGAGTTTAGAATATAGGAAAAGTGTCACTATGGCATCCTACTATTTACAACTAATCGTTTTTATATACAAAGAGGTATGAGAAATTCCATAATAATTTGTGGGAAAAAATTTATCACCTCATTGCTTACACTAACGGCCTTCCAGGGTGCCTAAAACGTTAATTTGTTATTGCATAAAACTTCAATTGTGAAACTTTTGGAAAGACTATCCCATAAAATGTACTTTGTGAATGTCTTGAAATTTACGAAAACTCTAATTTCTAGTTTTTTGTAAAAATCTTTTTAGATGAGAATCTCGCTCGGAGATTGTTACACGCCATCAAATCGCGATTTGTCATTGCGGTTTCTCATTCTTATGGATACCCACAAAACCTGCCACCCCGGTCAACTGCGGTTTTGCGTAATCAGCCAGCCAGAACGTCAAAAACGATCGCAGCGACCTTCAGGTTTTCCTGTTCAGCGTTTCTTGAAATCGCCAACAATTTTTAATAATAATTTATGACTAGACAATTGATAGAGATGGCGTTTTCACGTTATCGCGACAAGCCGGTTATTAATCGTGCCACGCCCGGTTTCCCCTCCGATGAATGAAGTGAAGTAGTGGAAAGCTTATGAAATGAAAGCTTATGACAATCCATGCCGAGGGAGTGAAATCAATTGGTGCCCGCTGAGGGTGAAAATCGATGGGATGGTCGAATAAAGGGGGGGGGGGTGGCGAATCAACGCACTTCTAGTACCATAATTGGAACTAAATTATTTAAAAAACAAAAAATGCAAAAATAAAGCAAAGTATATGCATATGTTGGCTGCATTTTTTATATACGATTTATGACATATTAACAACTAATTGGTTGCAAAGGAGCATGCAATTTCTTCAGATATTTCTTTCAGGATCAATACTGTCCTTAGAAGAGAAAAGGATGTACGGGTTAATAAGAAATGTCACAATATTATTATTATTTTTTAATTTGTAAACTTTAAATTGACAACTGTATTTTTATTTGCAAATTTAATTCGTTTATTAAGCACAATATGTATATAGACAAGCGTCCGGTGTGCCCTTTGATATCTGCGCAAAATTTTCCCCGGTGCTGAACTTTTGAATCAGGCTAGTTTTCCTGTCTGGATAGGGCAGAGCACGTGGTGAAGGGCGTCGACCTTCCAGGATTTCTCCCGTGACGTCAGGGGATCGATCCAGTGACGAGCCCCGACCTTTCGCACGCCCACTTTTGCCTTCTACCTTTTGGAAAATGTGCTCGGATTGACGCCATCTCGAACCGTCCCAAGGGCATAGCGAAAAAATTATAAGAGCAAAAACGGTTACAAAAGGGGGGAAATGGACATTGCAAAAGAATGCGATATCCACTTATCACAAATTTCATTGTACGAAATAACACGGTAATTTCTTTACAAGACCCAAACGAAATATCTTACCTACATATAAAGTTAACATAATTGCATTAGATTCCCAAAGCCACATACAAATTTAAGATCCCCATCATGTATTCGTCCTTTTAGTTCCTTATCCTTTCCTTCAATTATTTGAAAAATGAATTTAGAAAAGAATTACCTCTATTGCAACTTCAACAACGTCTTACCAGACCATCAATTTGGCTTTCAAACCCATTATTCCACCAATTATCAACTCCTCAGAGTTACAGATTTCATTACTTCATGTCTCGAGCAGAAACGGTACGCGACTGGAGTGTAGACGTTTCACAAGCCTTCGACAAAGTATGACATGAGGGACAAATTAAAATTACTTTTACCAGGCCCATTATCTGATTATACAATCGTACCTTAAGGAGAGACATTTTGTAGTAAGCCAGGGTACGGAGACTTCTGAGATGAAAGAAGTGCTTGCAGGTGTGTCACAAGGGTCAATACTCGCTCCGCTGTTGTGGGCAATTTTTACTTCTGATATGCCCACAAATGAGAATGCACTTACTGCAGATGCACCGCCATATTAACAAGTCACCTCACTTCTACAAAAGTTTCACTTATATTACCAAACCATATGTCAGCAATTGAAAAATGGAGCAATCTTTGGAAAATAAAGTTTAACCTCTCCAAGTCACAATATATCTCCTTTACACTCCGCCGGGAAACTTGTCCTAGCATATATTTATTCAATGAACCTGTTCCTCAATTCGACAAAGTTAACTAATTAGGACTTACACTGATAGAAGACTAACTTGGAATCCAAAACACGATTAAAAAAACAGACACCCAACAAAAGACTTAAAATGATTTATTACCTACTTAACCGACAATCAAAATTACCATTTAAATCAACTTTCGACATACACATACATCCTGAAACCTATTTGGATGTACGTGTGCAAAGTTTACGGATCGATCAAATATTCAAAGATTACAAAGTTTTCAATCCACAGTTTTAAGATTAATTTTTTTGCCTCCTTTTAACCAAGTTGTTTGTTGTAACACACTACACAGAGATCTTCACATGCCAACAGTTTTTCAAAACATATTAAAGACGTTTTCATACTAAATTAGAAAATCGCACTAACACTCAAATTCGGTTATTCCCCACAAATATCACATAAATGACTGAAAATAATATGGATAAGAGACCTCTTAAATGAGTAATATCATTTTATTAATCCAGTGCTGCTGTCAATGGGTAGTTTTATCTATAACATCCGTAATGCCACAATCATAAATTGAAATGCAATCTGCTGATTGCATATAATACATGTACAGTTGTAGATAAAAATAAAAGGAATTAAAAAAAAAATTCATTAGATTTAGTGTCCGATTGACCAAATAACATCTTTCAATTAATTAATCTTTAATCTAACCAAGATATTGGTCGAGATAAAAAAAAGTCAGTGTCACGAGCGGGATTCGTACCCACGACCTTCGGCTAAATACGCCGCTACTCTACTACTTGAGCTATCGTGACTTCGATCTACTAGGACACCAACTTCCCATGTCAACCCAACCTTTCGAATTTTCCCTCCTTTTTGCCATTAAAAAAAAAAAATTCACAGTAAAGGATTATGTGCAATATTGCGCACGGTAATATGCGATAATAACACGGATTTGTTGCGTACCTACAGAAGTCCATTGATACCGGTTTCTTGTAGCGTTGGTAATACAGACAGGTTTTATTTTACCCCGTTCAATTTCTTACGTTTTCTTCTCTGTTTTCTCCCCCATAAATTTTGTTATATGGCAGTGCTTTCTTCAAACTTGTACACTTTGATGCAACGGCACAACGTTCTGGCCACAACTGCCAAGTAGGCGAAGAAGTTTTCTTCAAAAGTTCTCACACGTTGCCATCGTCTTGACCGAACCGTAAATTCCAAGTGTTAATTGCCCCTTTTGATCAGATTACTCGTGTGGCAACGATCACTATCTCTGCTGGAGTTTTCATTACCCCCCCCCCCTTAACTAACCTCTACTTTTTATCATTAATCCTTATATTTCCTGTAAATATTATTCTCAAAGTCAATAGTTTTAGTTCATGACTTATTATTTACATGATGTTTTCTCTTTTATTTCAAGATTTAAAACGAAGTTTTCTTTTAAAATTTTGGTGGGCGGAATGTTTACACCAAGGCCAATCTTACTGAAGGGAGTAGGTCTCCCTAACTCCTTAATTTTTCAAATCATCAATTTAATTTTTTTCACCTCTCTTGTACATATGTGTTTTCATACCTCCCGTCCTAGAATATCTAGTTTTAACCCTCATGTTCGACCCGTTTGCTTTACCCTCGAAACTCCAACACCTAGCTCACGAGAGAGCAACAATACATTACTTTCATTTAAATTCCTTCAACTTCCGTCTTTCCTTATTCTTTTTTGGTTCCTCTATCCTTCCTTTCAACATTCGATGGACAGTCAGCTGAAATTGAGTCCTCAAACCTCCCCCCCTCCGTACGGCGAATGGAAGATCAACTTCCTCCTCAATCACACATGCAGACTACTAAAGTAGTCTTTATTTTCACTTTTTATTTTCATTTTTCTTCCTAACTTGCCTGAACAGGGAGCAAATTGCTCTATTGGTAATTACTTTGGCCATTCAGGCCTCCCGTTTTATAAATTGGGAAATCTATCGATTTGGCAAAGCTCGGGAGCATACCATTGCTCAGATGGGGCAAATAAGTATTTAATATTTCTGGCGAGTTTTTTTTAAAAACATTCACTGATTATTCTGTCCAAACCAGGGGCTTCGTTGTTTTCCCACTCTTTCTAAGTTAAGTCAAAGTATGGATAACTTCTGCGATTACTTAATATTATATCCTCCTTGTTTATATCGAATAAACTAAAGTTGTGGAGTGTTTTATTTCGGGGAATCCTACTTTCCCAAATCGAGTTGACAAAATCAGTTATTTTGTTTTGTTCCTTAACAGGAAAACGATATTAATAACCGAAGATGGGATTGGCGAACAATTCTTTCGGAAGGAACTGAAAATACGTAAGCCACCAATCAATTGCAAAACGGAAAATTTGACACGATCGGCAGCCATTTCGTTAATAAAAATCTTTTATAGAACGATAGGTATAGTTTTTGACAAATCACATTTTTAGCTTTTCTAATTAGCTTAATTACCCCCAAAGCTCAGGTCTCACGTACACACGTTAAACAAAACATCTTCTGGAAATCTTTTTAATGACACACGTGCATATGTAAGATTACACAATGAAATCACATTTTCTTCGTTTATTTTTAAAACGATTCGTTAAAGAAGCAGTCATTAAGAGTTTCCCTCTTCTTCAGAAACAATTCCTTGGCAGCGAATTAACTTGCCTCTCTCTCGGAGCTCTAATAAGCGAGGTGATCTTCTCCAAATTGGAAAGAGAAAATTGAAAGCAATAAGTAAGATAGTTCCTTTTCATTATTCTGAAAGCTTAAGTTAAGAGAGTCTGCTGAAAACGGCAGAAGATTGGCAATTTTATCAAAACCTCTCTTGGTAAACACTTTAATGTGAAAAGTCATAGGTCATTCGTTTATTACAAAAACAAAACAATTTCCTTGTTATATAAATAAAAATGTTTTACAGTGATTCTGACGTTTATCAACTGCTGGGACGTCGGTTGGGCGACGAAGGTTCAGGATATCTTCACGTACGCCAAGCTGCTAGCGCTCTTCATCATCATATCGACTGGTTTCTATCAGCTGTATCAAGGTGAGATAGAAATTTTCCCCAAAAATTTAATAAAGTTGTCTTCCATTCAACCAAATACGAGTCCTGAAACGCCTTCAGTACCCTTGCGTTGCGAAAGCCCTTCCGCCCTTATTGTAGGACAGACCCCTCGCAGGAAATTGCGCAATCTTTTGTTAGTCGAAGTCCCCCTACAAATTATTTTGCGTGTAAATTCCACCTTTTAGATTATGAAATGACCTAAAACTTACGTTAAAAAAATACTTTTTTCATTTTCTGTCTCCTTGTTGAACAGGACCTACAAGAATAGTTGAATATGTAGTGTACACACTTCGAATTTATAATCAATTTTTTATATTTACTTTTATTTTATCACTTTTAAGGTATATTTTCGCCGAAGAAGGGATTGAGACACCAAGAGTATATGTAATCTTAATTTCATTACACAATTTATCAAGCATTGTGTTACTTAATACTTTTCCATGCATTAATTGCATAAGTTTTCATGCTCATCAATCAGCTTACTACTATTACCCCTTTATTCCATGATTGTTGGTGATATTAAATTCTCATTCTTTTTTTGGATATTAAATACATGGTAACTTTTTTTTTAACAATACAAGCAATTCTCTGTAACCTGAGATATTTGAATCAATCTCCCTTGGTAAATATTTCGCCGATTCTTATTTCTTTTCTCGTTAGGCTTGAGGCAAGTTTAACGCAAGGATGAAGATTATAAATTATTGCTGATAATGAAAGATCAATCTGCACGGAGTTGGCTCAAGATTATTACTTATCTACAACACCAGGGCTTTCTGAAAAGACTGCTGGGGTTGATGGAGGGGGATTATGGATTGAGATGTCATGTCGAAGCACCTTTCGGGGATGTCCCTGTGTTGGCAGAATTAATGTAAGAGGAAAGATAGGCGTGGGATTACCAGCCCGGGTTAGCGACACTAAACGCATACTACTGGTCAGCAAAGCGTAAGTAATCTTTTTTTACGCAACGACTCGTTTATATATACTAGGCGGTGTAGAGCGGGGTCAGTCATGAGGTGCGCGTTGTGCGTTTTCGCGCTGTGCCTTTGGACGGTACGAGGTGAAGATCGGGAAAAGCGTACGATAGGCTTCCTTTTTCGCGGACTTGTGGATGCAGCGGCAAACCAGAGGTACGCGACGGCCGCCATCGTTGCCAACCAAGGGTATACCACCTCTCCGGTGTCGATAACTACTTCTGAACCGGAGGCGAGGACTACTACGCCGAAACCGGAACGATTGCGCCAGCAGGCACCCAGGCCGATGATCTACATAATCCCGGTGACTAACAAATCATCCCAAAGCAGCGATATCCAGAACCTCGCTGAGGTTCTCAAATATGTGAAAGGGCCGCTTAAGATAAAAGACGAAAATGGTTCCGACCCAGATCTGAATGCGCTCATTCAAGCGACAAAACACTTATCTGTGGATAAAAGAAACGTTGCATTGAAAGATCAGGAGGACAAAAATGACGATTCCGAAAAAAAGGAAGAGAAGAAAAACTTTGTGATTAAAATCCAAGCACCTCGAGAATCGAACCATTCGAAAGAATTCAGCATTCGAATAGTCGGCGATGATGTTAAAGTGAAGAAAAGTAAAGATGGTTACACAGTCGGGTTCTCTCTACCCGATTCGAAAGCAAACATAAGAATAGAATACCCCGAAAAACAGTTTGAAAAACAAGAACAAGCTCCATTGCAACAAGTTCCACAACAGCGAGCCACTCAGCAACCGAATTTGCCGTACAGATTTGACCAGTTCGGTTTCCTGGGATTTCCTCAGAATCCAAATTTTCAACCAACGAGCCTGTCCCAATTCTCTTCCCTGGCGCAACAATTCAACCGGCTGTACCCTTCGACGGCGAGTCAACAATTCGACCAGCCGTCAACTGGGAACCAGCAGTTTAATCAACAGTTCTCGCCGGCGGCGAGCCAACAATTCAGCCAGCCCTTCACCCCTTCCGTGAATCAGCAGTTCAATCAGCTTTATCCGCCGACGACGAATCAACAATTCCCATCCTTCCAACAGCAATACCCCCAACAGTTCAACCAGCAGTATCAAGACGTGTTCAAAACCGACCCCTATAGGCAGTTAGGACTGGACCAGTTCGGACAGAACCAAATCGGATCATATCCCTACGATCAATCCGTCGCAAAATCGGACCATATCGCATGTACCACGAGTCACGAGCGAACCTCCTCCCAGAACTGCACCGTAGCCTGAATCAACGATCCTAGCTTATTTATTTTTGAAGAATAAATATTTATTTATGATTTTTTTATGTGGAAAGTTAAGTTTCACTTTACCTCTTTCTTAAAACCGCTTTCTAGCTTGTGAAAGCAATTTTCATTAACGTGGACGATGGCACTATAACGAATTACAGCCCTGACAAGGTATAATCAGGATTACACATGTTCAACAAGCGTTTATGCTGTTTTGAAAAGATTTAATATACTTGCCATTTCTAAACAATGGTTTAATTGGTTTAATTTTTAAACAAATGATCACAATGTTATGGAGAAAAAATACAGTATCATAATTTGTTATTTGTAGTAAAGTTATCTAGTGTCAAAGCCTGCATTATACTCAATATTGCATATTGTTGACATTTTGCTCTAAGTTCTAGTTGTTCTGCGTCATGGAAATAAACTTATTGAAATCTGCCTCAATCTAGATTTTCACTGGATGAACATATGTAGGGGTTGGTAGGTTTAGTAACATTTCCAGTACCACGGTGGTCCTCATGAGTTCATGGAACTCCGGCGAGACATCTTTTAAATTACTTTAGCGCTTTTCTTGTCCTTGTAAAGATTTGTAAGCGTAAACAACCTTCATTAGAAAACTTTTCAAAATTTATTGCAGAGCTGCTTTTCTGTACTCCTTTTGCGGGTATACAACAGTATAATTTGTATATCTGTAGGGAACTAACTATTGATATATAAATCATTTTAATTATAATATCAAAGTCTCTTATTTTATTCATCTTCCAGAGCAGCAACTTTTATTGGAAAACCAATTGACTAATGATTTACTTTGAGATATGTATGGCGGTAAATGTAAGTTGCTGTTAAAAAGTTCTAAATATGATAAAAATATCAAAAAATCAAAATTATTGATATTTAAGTATGTAAAGAGTTTTTATCAAAGTTTATTTGGAGGGGTCCAAAATGTAAGATCTTTGTTTTAGTGTTGCGTTTTGTGCTCCTTCAAATAAGGTAAATCGGTACGATTTGATTTTCCTATCCGCTCCTCAGCTATTCCCCAGTTTCCAAGATTTTTCTGCTTTGGAAGAATTAATTAAATATAGCACGTTATTAATATATAATAATACATGTTCGAATTCCTCGAAGTCTTCGCGTGGGGATCGTCCTTCCATGTATGCTTCGATTATTGAGCACATGTTTTAAAATTTTTAGGCGAGGTCAAGTATTTTACATTTGATAACACGAAAACGGAGGTGACTTCGCTGGCACTTTCCTTTTACTCAGGACTTTTCGCTTACAACGGCTGGTATGGATTATTTTTCCCTGATTTTTTTTTTTAAATTGTATTTGTTTAAACTATTTACAATATTGCGATTTCAGGAATTACTTAAATTTTATCATTGAAGAATTGAAGGATCCGATAAGGTAAAAAACTTTTATTTTTACTTTATCCGCTTATTTGTTGAATATTAATCGATTGCCGCAAAACAGAGATAGTTTCAATGTATCTCTTTTGACACAACAAAAGTTTCTACGCTCTTATAACAATATTTCTATATAAAAATAGTTTTGTGAGATTTCTGTGTGTGGTTTGCGGGGTGAGTAATTTGAAATTTGGTCGTTACCGATGCTCAATGTATCGGTCTGTCAAACGCGTTTTAGCATTTCGCCATCTTCAGAGTTGGGTCTGTGCGATTTCTGTCATGTCAAGTCTCTTTTATAATACCGTGATATAAACTTTTTATTTAATAGCGTTCAAGAAATTTCTAGAGACTTTAATGTTGCAACCGTTGTGATTTATTCTATGAAAGTACTTGATTGTTCGAAGAAGTTGCAAATAAATTAAATGAATTTGAAAGAAACGTGTTAAAATTCGATTAAGAATTTAATAATGTTTACGTGTAAGACTTGTCACGACTAAGTTTGATGTATATATTGTTTAATTGTCTTAATGAATTTACCATGACTTAAACGGCCTAACCTCAAATTCTTCGGAAGAATATATTTTTTTTGTAATATCCAAGTCAGTAGTTATACCTAATCAGTATATAATTGTAATTATCGGCTATGTGAACATCAATATATAGACAGCTAAACTTTTAACAAATTACTAATATTGTCTTCATCTTAATCCATTGGTCTGTGTATGAATTTGGGAAATGATTGTGCAGTTACAGACACATATATGTAATATTAATAATAATAATCTATTAGGTTTCGTGGTCCGATTGACCAAATAAATTCTTGTCAATTAATTAATCTTATATTAAGGTTTTGGTTGAGATAAAAATGTCAGTGACACGAGCGGGATTCGAACCCACGACCTTCGGCTAGATACGCCGCTTTTCTACCACTTGAGCTGTCGTGACTTCGATCCACTCGGACACCAACTTCCCGCCTCAACCCTACCTTTTGAATTTTCCCTCCTTTTTGTCATTTATCAAAAGGTTCACCCAAACCTTAATTAAAGATTAATTAATTGAAAAGAATTTATTTGATCAATCGGACCACGAAACCTAATAGATGTAATAAGCAAAATGAAGTATACTTCACTAAAACTCTCCGTGGCCATTTCATTTGTCGCCGAGAATCAAATAGATTACACGACACTTGAAAAATTGCAAAAAGGAAGGAAAATTCAAAAAAGGTGGGGTTGAGATGGGAAGTTGGTGTCCGAGTGGATCGAGGTCACGATAGCTCAAGTGGTTGAGAAGCGGCGTATCTAGCCGAAGGTCGTGGGTTCGAATCCCGCTCGTGACACTGACTTTTTATGTCAACCAAAACTTAATTAAAGATTAATTGATTGAAAATACTAATAATAAAGCGACTGTTAGAGCACTTTAACTGTCGCTACTACACATTGCTAGAATCATAAAGAAATGATTAAAAATCGCCTAGAAAGGTTGGAGAAATACCCCACTCAGGATTTTGTTCCTCAAATGAAAAAATAATAACCACAACAGTAATAATAATTGATGGATTCTGCCATAAATTTTGTGCTTGGAAAAGAAGAGGAAAGAGGATTCGCCTTCTCTGTGTCGAAATCCATGTACGGTTATATTTTGCAGGCCGAGGAGGGCGCAGAGCCTTCCGCATCTCAGGATGAGGGTGCTGCGTTTAGAAGCGTATAGTTGGCGAGATTCTTAGGTCTCACGTATGATCAAAAGTTAAAATGGCAGCTACACGTAGACGACGTCGACGTGAAGGGGTCTCTTCAGGTGGGGAACGGTCATGGAGACCCTCCTGAAAATGTTTGACTCGCTGCTCTGCACGACCTTATTTTATGGTTGCATGGCCTATACTTCAGCCCGAAAAACCCGCCTGCATTAGCTCGATAGGCTCCACTGTGGCCAAACTCTGATGCGAGTTGAGGTGCTACTGGATTTAGGGGCCACCTCTTACCCACCTCTCCCCAACTTCCAATGTCCAATTCACATTCTCCCATGCGAATTGAAGCCTGGCTTTTATTTAAGGGGTGGTAAGAAGAGGTCCACGAGCCTGGTGCCAGGCCCTGAGGTTATTTTCATTGAGCCTCATTCTTACAGTCCTTGAGAAAAGCGAAACATTTCAGACTTTATCTCATTTCTCATAATGCTGCGTTTTCGTAGAGCCTGATGACGGAAGAATCTATCGTCTCCTTCGTCTATAGTCCTAGGTCGACCTGGCCTTCTAATGTTACATAGAAAGATAATGGATTTAATTTCTAAATAACTTCAGTGGTGGGTTAAATTTATCCATCAGTGTATATATCTAACATTTTTCTGTGTCGAAAATTCTACCAGAATGACACTATACTCTCTATTCCTCTCAATGGGCTCAATGGTAAAGCTCTTGTTAAAACAATACTTTCTCGAACCCCTTTTACTTTTAGTAGTTATGTTTCAGTCATAGCATAGTCAGAATTCATCAAATGCCAATCTACGAAAAATTCACTAACATTGCAGTGTGCTCAGAGTCAGCTTCTATATGAAATAAATTAATGTGTAAATTTAATATTTATGGTAATAAAAAGTGGGACAGTGTTTTAAATAATTCATCATTTGAAATGGAAAGTGTTAAAATGTATTAAATTCCTCCCTTATCAAATGCTTCCCCTCTCATACCATCCTTGTCACTTTCACCATGACGAACATCACGTTTTACACGACGCTGTCGCCCAGGAACTCTTGGAATCAAGCAGTGGCTGTGGTAAGCGTGTAAAATATTTAGCTTTTTTTTGCGTGACTCAGAAAATCGACTATCTTAAAATATGTCTATAATGGGAGTAGGATTAACCTAAAGGCGGCTCCAAACATGCGGTATTCGCCGAATGCCGATTGCTGCCGAACATTTGGTAAGTCTCGAGATGCTCGTCTTGCCACTCGCCAAATAGCATGCCTATGTATATACAAAAGTGGGGTTCGTACAACCAGCCAGTTTGTGCGGAAACAGCGAATACGTATTTGCCAAGCGCCGTGCCAATACCCAACGTACAACCCCAATAATACCCAATCGTCATGGAAAACAGTGAAACTGTCATTGCTGCAGCTGCGGTTACTTTTTTTTGTAGTGGCTACCCTCAGTCACAAATCAATCACAGAGTACCGTTGCCCTATCTTACTTTCGATCCGTTTCCACTCACCGTAAACCTCGTTCCGATTTTTGTGATTCGGAAGAGAAGCGTTACGAATTGGTCTAGATCTATGGACTCCAAGACTCATGTTGAACCGGCACAGGGTCACTTACTGGGTCTGTCACCACTCGCGGTTTTTAAATTTAGCGTAAGTCGGAATTAAATTCTTAGGAGAGGCATTGTTTGTTAAGCCAAATGTTAGCAATAGTGTTGTAAAGTTGTTAGTTTATATAAATAATTTTTATGTAACGTAGCCTGGCTAGCCCTGTTAGAGTCGATGATGGGTTTTAGTCTGCGAAACTGCACAACATTATTGCTAATATTTAATTTAACAAACAATGCCACATTTATAGTTTAACATCGACTTACGCTATGCGTAAACCCGCGAGTGGAGACAGTCACAGTTAGTGACCCTGTGCCGGTTGCCGGATCGGTTTGCCGACTCACAGTCCAAAACCCATCATCTCTAACTCCCAGATTATGTTGGGCCAATCCATTCCTAACCTACAGAAACAGCGCTATGATCTTCTTTCATTATACATCTCTACTTGTTATGAATCGTTTATTATTGAAAAGTAAACGCAGTGTTGATTGATGATTACAGTTGATATCCGTACAGTTCAGTTGACTCCCGAATGTGTGGTTGCTTTGAGTTCGGCTCCTTCACGAATATTTGTGCTCTTTGAAGCGAACAAGGAAACCGACAATTAGCCAAGCATGGCGAACACCGAATATTGTTGCTCGGCCAATAACCGAGCACCCATCCCCGGGATTCCGTATGACTGGAGCAACCTAAGTTGTACTGTGTTGCATTTAGCATGCACGTTTTCAATACCAAGAAAGCGATTCCCTCGTCCAGCCTAAAACCTATTCCTTTTTATATTTTCTCATTCACCTATGGTTGGTTTTCATCGCGAAAAGGCCTAAGGTTCCCTTATTCGTTTACGTCCAATTTTGTATTCTTTATAGTGAAATTAATAGTATTTTTAAAAACTGTTTCATTTTACGTAAAACATAACTTAATAAATACAGCATTATTTCTGATGACAATGTTGATAGTTTGGCTCTGTATAATACCTTATGAAATATTGATGTCCACACCCCGATAAGGAAAAAAGCTTGGTTTTTATAATATATCTGAGATCCTTATGCTACTGATTTGGCAGTCGGTTTGCGTTAACGTCAAACTTAACATGTATGTTTTGCTAAATCTGTAAATCTTTTACTGCAGGAATCTTCCGAGGGCGATCGCCATTTCCTGTACCCTTGTCACTTTCGTTTACACCATGACGAACATCGCGTTTTACACGACCCTCTCGCCCCAGGAAGTCTTAGAATCTGAAGCAGTGGCAGTGGTAAGTTTGGAAAAAATTTACCTTTTTTGGGTGACTCAGAAAATTGACTATCTTGAAATTTGTCTATAATAAGACTAGAGCGAAACTTAAGTAAATTATACTGTACAAGATTATGTACTGCTCTAGCGATAGTTTGATCTATTTATAAGCATACTGTTGCTTGTGGAGTGGTTATTATTTTTTTCCAAAATGAATCCTTTTTATAAATGATTTTCTTTATCTATTTTAAGAGAAAGGATGTAAGACTAATTGGTCTGTATGATTTTGGTACAGTAGGATATTTTCCCATCCTTTGATATAAAGACCATTCCTACTTCTCTACAGAAGAGTGGTATATATTCTGGGGTATAACTTGCTCTGAATACCTAACTCTATTTCCCTAGATCCTAGGGGGAAGGAGGGTAGGAAATATGCCATTGAAACTATGTAGATCTTTAAATTGAAAGATATGACATATTCTTGAAAAGATCTTGTTAAAATGACTGGCCATTTTTTTCAATCATCATATTTAATATGTATATTTTTTTAATAATCATAAAAGATTATTGATATGTACTAATCATCCAAAATTAACCCTTCTGCTAAGGAAAAGCCACAATAACGATGGGGCGTCAGTGGCCGCTAGGAAAAATTGAGGTGTTTATGATGCAAGATTAAATAATCTTACGTTCAGCCAGAAACAATATCCACAAAACAAATACTAATATTGCGGTTGACAATCATATTTATAAAATGTAATTTAATAGTTTACTTAAAAATTGAATCTAAATTTTTTTATTGTACGCCAATAAAATGGAACTAATTGATTGATTACATAAATTGTGGCATTAATTTAAATGAAATTTTAGACATACGCCAACAGGCTCTTTGGGATGTTTGCCTGGACGATTCCCTTATTCGTAGCCATGTCTACTTTCGGCGCAGTCAACGGTATCCTTTTGACATCGTCGAGGTAAAAGAAAATCGTTTATTTTATAGTTATATATCTTAACTTTTTTTATTTTTCCAGGCTGTTCTATGCCGGTGCGTGCGAAGGGCAAATGCCGGAAATACTCACCATGATCCAGATCTCCAGGCTAACCCCTGCACCGGCTGTGCTCTGCATTGTGAGTACAGAATTTGACAGAATACACGAAACAACTCTACATGAAATTTTGACATTTTCAGGCCTTATTGTCAATGCTGTACTTGACCGTCTCGGATATCTATGCTCTCATCAACTATGTCGGATTTGCAACTTGGGTAAGTTTTTGGTATTTACAAACCTGGTTTCACCAACATTGAAGTACTTGTTTAACATTTTATTCAGATCATTGAGGTTATTATGATTTATAATTAGGCAATCTTTATTATTTGCTTGAATAATTTAAAAAAGGCAACTAAGTTTTTTTTAAACTGAGACCTTTGAAAGAAATAAAAGGATGAAAGGAGAGGACCAAGTTTTCAGGGTGGCTATTTTCAAATAAAATAAGAAAAAAATAATTTAAATCCATACAATTAATTATATTCATGAATTATTTACAGCTAAATAAAAGTTTTCCCTTTGGCATAACAATTAAAATTTTTTTTCCTGCTGTCCTCCCGAGAAATCCTGTAATGATCCCCCTACAGTCAAGCGTGCCTTCCATTTTAAATTAAATTTTATTATTTATTTATTAAATTTTATTAGTCTATTCTTTTTTTATAGCTTAGCATTGGTGTTTCTGTCCTGTGCATTCCTGTGCTGAGGTGGACGCAGCCCAATCTTGCAAGGCCGATCAAAGTGAATCTCTTCTTTCCCATTGCCTACATCGCAGCGACCATCTTTGTAACCGTTGTGCCCATGGTGGCGAGTCCTGTTGAAACTGGTGCGCCTCAGATATCGTACATTTTGATTTGATTATTAACAAATTATATTCCAGGGATCGGCTGCCTGATGATTTTAACCAGCGTGCCCGTTTATTTAGTATTCATCTCTTGGAAAAACAAGCCTATCTTTTTCAACAAAGTAGTTGGTAAGTTCCATATTACAACATGAAACAATCGTTTAACAAAATTACATGTTGGTACAAAGTTTTGTGCACTTGCTTGGTAACCAATCAAAATTGAACAATTTCTCTTTCTCTTGCATTATACATTTATTTATATAGATATTTTTAAAAATATCTTTTTTTATTTTTTTTTATATAAAATATGAGTTTTATTTTATTTTTTGTTTTAATGTGGATTTTATTTTTTATAATTTTTTTTAAAGGTAATTTAACACATTTGTTGCAAAAGATGACCATGTCAGTTCGACCTGGTGTAAAGGTATTTATTTTTTAAATTATTATTTTATTTTAAAAGTTTATTTGTTATAATTAACATTAATAATGCTATGCTGAAATCTTTTCAAAATAATTTGTTATTTTGCTGTATGATTCTGATCTTTAAACAGCCAAACCACTATTAATGGTAGAATTAAAACAGTTTAACATAAAATCAGAGGCTAATTAAGGTTTTCTTTTATAACTTAAAAAAAATCTTTTAAAAAATCATTTGAGAATAGTGCTTTAGTTTGATCATCTCTCCTATTCTCGATAGTTTGGTCTGCTGGACATCTATATGGCATTTTGCATTTAGTGGTTTGTCTGTTATTTGGGCAGTAGTGACTACAAAGCCGTTAATTATTTTCAACTGTTTCAGTAAATGCGACAAGATTGCTACAGAAAGTGTTGATGGTGGTCGGGAAGCAAGGGCCAGCATCCGATGTTTGATCGAAGAGTTCCTTTTCATGATGTGCCAAAAACTTTTGTTCTCTTATTTGTTTAAAACCATATCCATAAATGTTTTGCATGAGAGGTTTTCATTTTTAAGTCTGAGACAATACAATTTAAATTATAGAAACTGATATTAGCGGTGTTTTTCGAGCAAAAATGTTGAAATTATTAGTATAAGTCTAGACAAAAGAATGTATTCAGCCGTATCATTTCAGAATGATATTGGACGAAGTAAACTTGCTCGCTAATAAAATATAAATCCTGTGATATAAAATAATATTTAAAACTGACAGGCTTCCCATATCTGTATTATTAGCTATCTTTTAAGGTAAGTAAAAAATTTCTTTTCTAGAAATTTACCGCTTTGTTGTCTGTCTGCACACAGGAACAAAGTAGCCTAGAAAAAATGTTTAACTATTAAGTGAGTCAAAAAATAAATAAAAAGACATTTTTACTGACATATCAGGATGCTTTTTCCTTTTCATTATTGTTTTAATCCCATAAATATTTTTTTGTCAGGGACCATTTTGAATTTCTGTCTATTTGTGTTCACAAATATTGAGCGCATTTCAAAAAAGTCTGAGACAGAAAAATACTTTTTAAGCCGAAAAAGGTACTATTAATGATTAATACAATTTTTGTTTGGAAAATAGACTCACATAAAAAATAAAAACGAAGACAATATTCTTGACTTTGTAAAGATGCTATTTTTGTGGAAAATAACAGTTGTAACAAATAGCATTTTTTAAACTAAATATTTAGCCTAGGTGACTATTTTGCCAAAGAGATCTCCAAAAAGTTTAAGCACGATTTAATTTGTAATTACCGAGGATATGCCTACCATGGCCAATGTAATAGTAATAAAAATTATTATTAAAATTTATGATATTCAAAATGTTTTTCATTTGTAACATCATGAACTGTGATTGCTATTTAATTTTTGTTGTGTGTCTTACATGGTCTGTCATACAATGTCATACAATTTTAACAATGCAGAACAGTATTGATGGTTTATTTGAAAATGTATGTAAACATAGATGAATATGTTAAACAAATTTGTAGCAAAATCAAAAATTTGTATGTACATACATGAAACAAAATAAAAAGGATTCAGAGAAATTCAGATAACATTTTCTTTATAACCATTTATTTTAAAGAACAACAGAAAAATGTCAAAATTATATTTTTTAACTTAAAAAAATAAATAAGTATATGGTAGAAAATAACTACAGGAAAATGCTTCTTCTTCTTAAATCTTTATAAATAGCATCATTTAAAAAATTAATAATAAAAAAATTTAGTGGTTTGCTATGGAAGTTTTCAATTAAAATTAAGCATAAGCCAAATAAATCTGATATTCGTAGTTCCTGTGAGTCCTAGTCTTCTATCTATCCCTGTCAGAAAATATCCTTCTCGAAATATTATTGTCCATTATTGAAAATTCCAATACTTTTACTGATATCAGATTTTGTGCATTTCACTTAACAAATCAACAGATGCATCATGCTGCTGACAATATTGCCTCTTACCTTTAACAAAAATTTGGGTGTCTTTTTTGATCAAGTTGGAACTGTCTTGCTTTGGAAACTGAAGAACATCCTCCCTCAGGCTTACTATTTCATACTGAGTTAATATTTAATGGACCAATTTTGCTGAGTCTGCTGAGAACTGAATTTTCACCTTATGTATTCATTAGTGCAGGTGTTCCTCAAGGAAGCATTCTTAGCTCATTTTGATTTTCAATATACACTGCAGATATTCCTACACATGTTAACATTTCAATACATACATTTGCTGATGATAATTATTCTTATACATAATTTCACAAAATGAAGAATGAAAATAATCCTAACAAAAAAATATAGATAAATTTTACTACGTGTAAAAGTTTCTGTCTCAGTGAGAAAAAATGGAACCCCATTACCTACCACTGACTTTGTCCATTATCTAGGAATTTTACATAGTTAAGCGACTGCATGGCATTAACAACTAAAGCAAAATTTTAATTAACAAAATAATAATAAGACCTGTCGTACATATAGTTGTGAAATGTGGGGCTTAACCAAGGATTAAAATTTCCATAATCTCCAATCTATTCAGTGGAAAATTCTCCATCCAATTATAAACGTTCCTTTTTATGTTTCAAATCATACTATTCATCACTAACTTCACATCCCGTTTGTACATAACCTCAGCAAAACCTGATATAAAAAAATCACCAATCTACAATAATCGACTAGTATGACATTTATCACTTTCAACCCCTACCAGAAAATCTTCCATTATGATTTAAGTAAAATCTTCTCACTGAGTAATGACTAGGTTTCAGTGTGAAAGAGTGTTGTCACTGGGCAACCCCCTTCAAGTCACTCAAATGACTTAACCAGCATATATATAAAATATTTATGTAATACAATAGTTGTAGTTATAAATAACAAATTAATAAGAAAAGAAAGTAAATTCAATTTTCAAAGCTGTAAATTGAAAATTAAATTAAACCCAGGATTTGTACTATCATTTTTCCTGGGTTTGCTAACCTAAACAAGATCAAGCGATACACCAAAATATATTTGGTTTTCTCTGTGGTTTGTAGGTTTGTAGGACAAAAGAAAAAAAACACAAAAACAAACAATTTCTGATTATTATTTTTTAATAAATGGAAACATTTAATAATTGATTGATGTACAAAGATATTTGATATCAAATCCATTCATTCAAGTCATGATGTGCTCTGGCATGCACCTTCATTTTATTGCAAAAACTTCCAAAATAACAACACTAAATATGTCCACTAAATGGTAACTACATTACCTTTGAAATACTGATCAGGCCAGATACTAATCAAATAACTGACCGTTTACTTCTCATTTGCAAATTGTATGAAATTATTATTGAAATAGGATCAATTATAATAGGCTGACTAGAAACTGGGACTTCATTGCTGAATATTTTTCAGATTTAAAAAATAAATAGAACAATTTCATTTAACATTAGGCCAAGTTTGAAACTTGAAGACAAAACCACTAAAAATCTACAGCATATATTAACAATTGAAATCAACAATTTACACTCATATGTTTTTCTTTCTTAAAAATTCTCTGACTTAATATATTCCGTCCAATTTAAAACACATGCAATTAAAAATATATAATATATTTCTGTTTTATTCTAAGAAATTCAACTATTAAAAAATTACAAATTATAACAATCACTGTTTTCAAGCTTATGTACATTATTAACATTAAAACTTACATCAATTAATTATCAAAAAACAATATACAAGGCGTATATTATATGAATTTGTAATTTTTAAAATTTATTCTTCAAAATATTCCAATTTTTTTATAACGACTTTTTCTAATTATATTTACAAAAACTATAAAAAGGAATCTTTTTCTTTACTGCAAGTTTTGCTAATATTTATTTACAAAACTATGCTCCCTTTAAATGATAATTTATCTTTTGTTTACATTTATTAGTAAAAGAAATCTAATAAAACCAATTAAAGGGGGAAAATTGTGCTCAATCAACATTGTCAAGCAGCTACTTAATGAGCAAAACATTTACACCAACTATTGCTATTTTTTTTAAACCACTTATTTTTTATGTCAATAGCGCCTAGCTAAAAAATTATTCCAACATGTATAGCCTTCTTAAATTCGAACATTAATATTGAGGCGGAGGTTCTCTGCTTTTTTTATTTTTTATTGATGCTTTTAAAATAAAAGCCAATATTAATAATGCAACTGGGAATGTGATGTTTAAAAAAAATAATTCCTTCATTTGATAATATATGAAAGCTTTTGTGAGTTGCGAAATTGGAAATAGTTCAAAACTAAACCACATAGCAATTGTAGCTGCTTAAAAGTTGGCAATTATTTTTATTAACTTATGAAAAATAATTATTAAAATAATATTCAACAGTGTTTATAAAAGTATAAAAATATAATAAAACAGCTAGCATGGACAATCTTCAAATTTACATTTGTAGTTCATCATTTTATATCACTGAAAATCAAATCTTTCTTATTGTCAAACAAAATTCCTTAACGAACATAAATTTTGAATTAATTAAAAGTGATAAAGGTTCTAACTTAAATACTGTAAACAATATAAGCTCTTCAGATAAACTGGTAAAATATGTGATAAAATGTTAAATATTCAAAATTTTAACACAATATCAGGAAAGAACGATTATATAAATATTTGTTAGGTAATAGACAGTTTTAACCTTGTCAATTATACATATTTTGTTTTTATACCTCACAATTCATTTGTTTTAGTAGGTCATTGATTTACAACAAAACACAATGTTACATAACGCTAGGTGCACATATGCAATTTTTAGTTGCACAACAATTTTGACAAGGTTCGATTTGTTATCTACTGAAGTGCACACATTTAAGCAATTTTTAGATACTAAATGGAAGAAAGACTTTTCTTGTCATTCTTCCGAACAATTACTGCCTGCTTTCATAGCACACGAAGGAATTGTGCAATCGTTTAGTTGCAGTGAGTGCGATCACCTTTCTTTCACTCTGTGTCATGCTGGTGAGTTGCATACAGTTGCGCAACTGTTCAGTTTGTGACAAAATGCAAGCTATCTAGTTGGTCGGACTTATAATTGCATGCTAAAGGAAGTGTGTGCGCTTTCATACAAACCCTTTGCACGAACTCCTGGTATGAAATTGTTGCACAACTAAAAATTGCATGTGTGCGCCGAGCCTAACTGCGGACTTGCCAGACGTTTTTAAACAGTTACCTATGCCAATGATCTGCATTAAAAAAACAACTTATAAACAAATTTACAAAAGTTTTGAATTTAAAAAGATTTTAATCTTTTATCAATTGCCTTTGTGTCAGAAAATAGAGCAGAGACGACTTTTTGCCTTTTGGTGAGGGATTGGCTTTATCTCTTCAGCCTTTGGAGTTTTTACACCATCATCACTCCTGTAAAATTATTTTATAAATTTCAAATATCATTACATACATATTTAAGACATTCCAATTTTATAATAATAATCACTACTAAAAATGACATACTTTTCTTCTGATTGAGAACTTGCTGATCTGCTGTATAACGAACGACTTATTCTCGTTTTAACAGATTTACCGAGTGCTCGATTTTTCCTTAGACTTGTGAATCTGCCCATTGTTGTGCCATTAACTCTTCGCTGTCCTTGTTGCACACTTTCAGGCTCACTTTGCTAAACATTTAATAATCAGTATGTAATATTTTTTCAATTATTTGTTGAGAATTACCTTTTTGTCACAGTTGAGTGTCGTTACGGTGAACTCAATATCTTTTGTGCCTTGATCTGCTGAAAACTCTTCAATAGGTTTTTCAATGGTGTCATGATCAATCCATGTCAGACCCATTTCAACTTTCTCGGCCAAATCCTGCCAATGCTGCCGGTTTTCGAGTGTGCCTTGATAAAGGGGCATTATCCAAGGAAACGTATCTGATAGGACCTAACAGCAAATAAATCAAAATCTTATGTTAATTAAGTTTAAGATTTGGATGTACTAAATTTGCATTTATAGTTAGAACAAGAGTACCAAGGAAATCGCGAAAGCATCATCCTTCCAACTGATTTATACTTTGAGGTTCATACTATTAAAAGGTAATTTTTGAAAGAAGAAAAAACTATTTATCCTTTTTTGGTGCCTTCAAAATAACTTAAAAAATATATATTCTTTAATACTTTTTCTATAGAAATAACATAGTCAGATGAATTCCATGGTGTAGCACTTATTTTTTTTTACTGTTATGGTAACTAATCTGAGAAATAAAATGTATTTCTACGCTATTATTTTCTCCATAATTGATTGCTGATCTCTCTGTTAAACCTCTACAATCTTTCGATTAATATTTTAAGAACGTACCTAATTTTTTCTATGTTTTAACTGTCTGTCAATGTCGTACAATTTTAACAATCCGGAACAATTGATGGTTTATTTGTAAAATTGGAAGTTAACAAATATGAATATTATGTTTGACAAATTGTCAAAAATTTGCATGTAACATAGATGTAATAAAATAAAGAGACTGCAGAGAAATACAGATAACATTTTCTTTATCATAAATTTTCAAGCACAATAATAGAAAAGTTCAAATTTATAATCTTTTACATAACTACAGGAAATCTGTTTCTTCTTCTTTCATCTTTTTAAAAGGCATCAATTAAAAAAAATCATATTAAACAAATCGAAGATAACTTCCATTTTCAAAGCTGTAAATTAAAATAAACCCAGGATTTGTACTATTATTTCTCATGGGTTTGTTAACCAAACAAGATTAATGGAGAAAAAAATTCTTAACGTTATTTTTTAATACATAATAAATAAAAATAATTTTGTAAAAATTCAAAAGGTAAGGTTGAGATGGGAAGTTAGTGTCCGAATGGATCAAAGTCATGATAGATCAAGTGGTTGAGTAGCGGCGTATTTAGCCTAAGATCGAGGGTTCCAATCCTGCTCGTGACTCTGACTTTTTTATCTTAACTAAAAACCTTAATTAATTGAAAGATATTAATTGGTCAAGCGGTCCACGAAAACTAGTGAATTTAATAAGTAAAATGAAGTATATCTTCACTAAAGCTCTCCGTGGCCATTTCATTTGTCGCCGAGAATCGAATCCTGATTACACAACATTTGAAAAATGGCAAAAAGGAAGGAAAATTCGAAAGGTAGGAGTTGGTGTCCGAGTGGATCGAATTCACGATAGATCAAGTGGTAGAGTAGCGGCGTATTTAGCCGAATGTCGTGGGTTCGAATCCCGCTTGTGACACTGACTTTTTTTATCCCAACTAAAAACCTTAATTAATTGTTCAAGATGTTAATTGGTCAAACGGATCACGAAAACTAGTGAATTACGCAGAAAACAAACACTTTGAGTGAGTAGGAATACTTTGACTGAATATAAAATTTTTTTTTGCAATTGAATAAATTCACTTTTTTCCACATCCTACATGTATTTGTTAAATTTAAATAATGTTTGTAAATCCCAGGCCCTGAAGATTGAAACGTTGGCACGATAAAGAAAATGTTTTTCAAAAACCTTTTTCACACCAGACCGCATCTCACGATCTCCGAATAATCATTCACTAACGGTCACTAATCACCACAAATAAACATAATAAAAAAAACAGTAAAAAAATAAATATACCAAAAAATTTGGTTTTGCTACACAAATAATACATTTTTTAAAATAAAAAATATATATTAGACATTTTATTATAACATATTTATTAGAAATTTGGGTTGTCCGGAAATGTATCATGCTTTCTTTTAATTACCCCTCTATATAATAAACTGTTTACATTTGATGAATTATTCTTTTTGTACGAATGTCAACACTTTTTAATTTTCTCCCAAACAATAATATTTGTTTACCTCTGTACATTTTGTTACTTGGGATTCCGTATTCGCAAAGATGCCCGCGTGTGATTTTCACGTAATTTCGTTTTACGAGTTTAAACTCGGTCGGAACGGAGCCCAAAAGCCAGAAACAATAATGAAGTGTAGGGGGATGGCAATGTGAGTTAGGGCAATTTCGAGAGGTGAATTTTAGCCTTGAAGACAGAGAAAATCATGTAAGGATTTCTTCCCTAGATGATGACGTTCTGCGAGTTTTGGTCCTAGAATAACTGTTCGAGAACTTGCAGAGAATCTTTCAGTTAGCAAATCTACCGTCGCTGGCTATCTTAAGGCAATTGGAAAGGTAAAAATGCTCGAAAGTCGTGTTCCTCATGCATTAAACGACCGAAAAACATATCGTTATGAAGTTTGCGCAACAGTTCTTTGCCGAAACAGAAACAAACCATTTCTGGGTAGAATTGTTACTTGTGATGAAAAGTGGATTCACAACGATGCGTTTCTGTGTAGTGTTGGTGAGCGTGTCCTTGGACGTATCTCCCACAGCCGACGTGCCCGCATATCCGGATTCACAACGATAAAAGCAGACGTTCTGGACAGTGCCTGTAAAAAGGAGAAACCTCCACATTTTCCAAAGCCTCCAACCCACCAAAAAAGGTGATGGTCAACTCTTTGGTGGGCTTCATTTTCATCACTAAAGCTTCATGAATCCTGGCGAAACAATCAATGCAGAAATGTATTGTTCTCAGATTGAAATACACCAGAAATTAGCATTACTGAAGCCAACTTTGGTCGGACAGAAAAGGCCGATTATGTTACACGACAATGCTCGGCCCCAGTCTCACTTGTGACAATACAAAAACTGTTGGTTATAAGGACTGCCTCACCGTCCATATTCTCCAGACCTCTCCCCTTCAGACTACCCACTTGGACAACGTTTTACAACATAAACAATTTATTGATCAAAAATCGTTAGGAACAATTTAATCAATTTGTTAACAATAAAGACTCAATATCCAGAAGGTATAGTGAAGTTGTCCGTCACGTTGTGAGAAGTGTATTGAGAGTGATGGAAGATATCTTAATTGATAAAAAATGTTTAAAATCATTTATTTTATTTTTTTATTTTATATCGACAAATCTGTATTATTTTCTGGACAACCCAATAGCATGTTGATTACACCTTAAAAATGGCCGGACTAGTCATGTCCATATGACATGCGAAATACTGAAATGTGTCTGACAAACCACAGACCAAAGTAGCAAGGATAGTCGGACGGGCATAATCAAAAACACCAAACTACAACTTCATCAACCCATAGACCTCAACCAGAAACCAGAAGTCTAACAAAGATTTATTAGGGGTGTAGGTAGCTGCCAGCGATGACTAATCACTAGATGTAGCCCAGGTTTGAATCTCAGCAGGCTAAATTCGACAGAATACATAATACCAAATGGGCTTTTTGCAGAGAAAAACTGGAAGAGCACCGGAACTCCGAGGTTGTTAGAAAAAAAAGTACTCTAAAAAAGTCGTTAAGCATTGTTTTAGTTTAGAATGCAAACAACTAAATGCTAAGATTAAATTTTTTGTGCATTGAAATGTTTATAAACTCCCCTTTTCAAATAACAGTTTAAACATGAGGTGTTTCTTCAATAATTTCAGTAAATAATTTGCATAATACTTTATAACATTCACCTTATAGAGTGGAAGACAAATAACATCGATGAAACCAACTTGCATTTGTGGCAGTTCATCTTTTCTTTCTCTGTCCATCATTGCCTGAAAACAAATCGCATCATAAGCAGTTATTGAGGTGTGACCCTAATTTTGCACGTACAACTGGCTGAGTGTTAAGCTGGAGCTTTTCCAGATCGCCCTGGTCAAAAAATTCATCGGCGACTAGCTTGGCCACTTTGTGTTGGACTTCCCACGGCTTCGCTATCGCTCCCACATCACAACCCGTCATCATCATGCCGCACAACACTGAAATCAAATTACAATTTATATGTCTGGAAATGAACCGGGTATTTTATATTTCATTTACGTTCTTTTTTCCCCTCGCTCTGCCAGTCGAATTCGCCCTCATCAATCAGCTGAAGAAAACTATTTTTCTTCTTAAAGTACATTGCTAAATCCGTTGAGAGGATCGAGTGCTCGACTACTTTCATCACCGTCCTATAATCTTCCGGAGATAAAGCCTGAAAAAGGTATATAAATCAATAAAAAAAAGAAAGAAAAAACACGAAACTTTACCTGGAATATGTTGTTTCCCTCGCTGTTTAGAATCATGACACACTGGTCGAAATGGTGGTGCTCCATAGTGCTCGTGGTGTAGAGGATCGCAAGAGGTGACTCGGTCTTGGTTTGAAAGGCGTTGTTCGTGCCCCTATGGTCAAGATCGTGACACAAACACGCCACTAAAAGCCCTAAAATCTAAAAAAAAAAAATCATGACAAACAACCTCATTGAACTATCATTGCCTAAAGGTACCTCGAGATCAGTCATGAACCTCTCCATTTTCCCAGTTTTCAGCATGGCGAACATGGTTTGAGCCACGTTTAGCGCATGCCTCCAGTTGTGGTATTTGACAGGACGGTAGTTCTTCTTCACACTCAGAACCCACCTGCAGAGAACCTTTAAAAGAGTATTTATTATTTGAGCTGTTACTGTTTAGGTCAAACGAAACTATTTATTGTTGCTTTTGACAGATAAATATGTAAATTTTGTTGTCCAGGGATTCCTCCAGGGGGAGAAGAATAACGACCCTCAACTTTTATAAAACTAGTTCCACTTTTTGCCCAACCAACCTTATACGTGCTATTCACCAACCCTAGAAGACTAACTATTTTTGGAATCGAGTGTCATCACTATCGTATTCTTAACTACTGGGTTAGCAGAACATGGTATAACATCGGTAGCGAGAGAAACAAGCAAACCGAGGAAACGAAGAATCATTCTGCCCCGAGGCTTCATCGTGACAGGACCTCATACCTTTTTTTTGTTTTCGTTGCGTCAATATTCTTTTTCTTTTTCAAATTGTTTCCTTTTTCTATTTTCTTATAATATACCCTTTATAGAACGTCTATATCCCCACCATACCAAATTTTTTATAGGATTTATCATCCCTAACATCTTAAAAATCAAACTAATTTGTTCACAAAATTGTTGAAAACATATTTAATATTTTTTTGAATTCCCTGTTACAGCGGGGTTGTACAATGCAAAAAATAGGATTTGCATAATAAACATGTCATATAAAAATACAATCCTAAAGAGAAATTTAATTATGACAAACCTACTGCATGCCACTGAAGGTTCAATGGCAAATGAATATAGTAATTGTATAATTCACAAAATACTTACGTCATATGGTATATGATACTGGTCGACTAGATTGCATTCTAGGAACATTCTGATTGTCGCTCTGCAAGTATCTTCATCGGTGAGGTCAAAATCAATGAACGTAAAGCTGCATAGAATGTTTTCTTCAATTGTTAGGTTATTTTTTGTGAAAAAGAGGAACAACTTACCTAAATAAATTGTAGGCTTCCGCCGAAGGAATGGTATCTTTGTATAACTTAGCAGTGTCATCTAGGGAAGCTGTTGCGTGGTACGAGAGGCACTCGAGGGCCACTTTTTGTTTTGCCATTAATTTGCCTGAAAAATACCAATCACCAATAATTTGTTATTCAATTCCAGAGGAATTTTAACAAAAAAAGGTTTTTAAAATCTTTTTATTAAGAATTAGCATTTAGTTATTGTTTAATTACTTTTTGTGCCATGAAAAATGTAACAGCCAAAACAGTGTACTAAGGACCTCGCTTCCTATAGAACCAAAATTTTTCGAAAAGTGCGAATGAAAAATGTCCCATGCACTCGTTTATTGTGCCCCTATTGTTCGCCAGAAATATTTCATATGCGGGAAGCGAACAGATCCAAAATTAGAGTTGATGTTGGGTATTGATCTGCGAGTCGGTGAACTCATGTTTAACCGAAACAGGGCCACTTACTGGGTCTGTCTCCAATTGCGCGTTTTTGGAGTTATTCAAATGCGTTTTGGCACTGCGCCATCTTCAGTGAGGAACTGTGTGCTCTTTGCATGAGTAGGGCATTGGGTCCAAGTGTAAGACCATACCCACTAACGCAACGCCCCCAGCGACAAGCGATGGACCCAATACTATATAAAGTGACAGACAGTTCCTCACTGAAGATGTCGCAACGCCGAAACGCGTTTGAATATCTCAAGAAAAAAAATCTTTCCTGCGAATTGAACGAGTTCTTATTAAACCACGATGGACTACTAAAAATTAATTCTTTTGGTCCAGGATTATATTTATATACTTTATATATATATATA